>NW_015151175.1:80280-138569 GCF_000732505.1 Cyprinodon variegatus
ATTAGCAGGTTCCTAATAACAATCCATCCATGTCTGGTACAGTAATGATTATGCTGAGTGCACCAGCCTCTCCCTTGTCAGACCCGATTCATCCAATTTGAAAGCAGCCCCGGCTCTTTAAAACTTAAACAAGCTGACTCCATCCTTATGGGGTTGAAGCAAAAAGCTGAGACCCGTGAAGGCATAGCTGTATGTTAATCCATGAAAACGTCTGTAGCTGTCTATAACAAAACCACTGTTCCAACCCTTATTCATTCTCCTGCATACATCACTGCTGTTTTCTTCCTCAGTCACGGAGTTCGCTGAATGGCAGAGGTTTTTTGATAAAAATATATTTTACGCGGGAACCCCAGAAATCTTTACATTAATCAATGCTGTTAACATTTTGGTCTACATGAAATTGTGCAAAATGTCCATATCACATCATCAACAGTTTAATGGTGACAGCAACATCATGCTGTAGAACTTTTCTTCATCCTTCCTCACAGCTCTGAGCAGCCTCTGTGTTGATAAAGAAGCAAGGATTTGAAAACAGTGAAATCCTGGAGGCTTCTAAAACTGGAACGGAGGACCATCCTCCAAAGAGACACTTTTTTTTTCACACATTGACAGACTATCTAAATGGGGTTAGATGAGAGAAGGGACAACGGAGAACGGAGGGCTGTACCAGTAGGTAGAGAAAGATTAGTGTAGATTTGAAGGAAGCTCCACAGTGTATGTTATATTCTGACTTACATCTCTCACCTGCACTCTTGTTTATTTCACTCCTCTTATCACCCTCTCCGTTGCTCTTTCCACCAATTACTGCCTCTCCACATCTCAATCGTCTCCATTCCTCCCCCTCGTTCTACACATCTTTCTCTAAATCTCTCCTCACATCTCAGCGGGAGGGCAGAGATGCTGAGTGTCAAAATCATAAATCTGGCTCGGTGTGAAACAGAAGATGGCTTCCCTGGACGTCTGGGAGGTTTTTCATGGCAGGAGACTTTTTAGTGTCCTTCACTGCCACCACCACATGTCACCAAATCCAAGCAGCACTACGTGTTTATGAGTCTGTATTTTGGACTTGGAAGTGAAAGCGTGGGACTGAACTCCAGCAGACAGTAATGGCTAGAATGAGAGGATATTCAAACATGTCAAGAGCATTGGTATTTTTTGGAAGAAATGTTGGATTGTTTTTGAGTTAATTACCATGAGGTTTATTGGAGGACTTTACTGACCGGGTGCCAACAAAAAGAAACTAACAAAAACCCAGAATGCAATTATTGCTCTCTCTTTAGTTTGTCTAGCAGAGGAACAGGCTGATTCTCTAAATTCCACACATCTGATGTGGTGTCAGATGGTCCCAGTATTTTGCTTTGGCTCCCAGAGGATGGAAATGTTATCCGGTTTCAGGAGAAACCCGAACATGGAAGTACGATAAAGTTCTCGAGGACAGCTGCGGTCTAATCACAAATCCACAGCAGCCGCTACAGCGTATGAGCAGATCAGAGTCAGTCATCTGATAACACTGTGAAAATGACACAGTTTGTTTAAACGTACATGCAGATTAATTTAATTTGAGCAGGTGGGGACTGATTGCAATACCATTTTTTTAAATTCCTTTTTCATAAAAGTGTCTGCTTTTGCTGATAAGCAAAGATGGTTTTTCTAAAATTGTCTTCGTAAAGGACAAAATTAAATATGATATTATATCTTACAACACATTAAGGTGTTGTAAGAAAACTCAGACTCTCTCCTCTGCAGAAAGACCTTTATTCCTACAAACTTCCACTGCCAGAATATATATTAAAACTTTGTAAACTACAACAGTATTCTACAAAATACTAGAATATAAACAATTTCAATCATTCACAGATATGGTTGTACATTATGATGGTTCAATCAGCCCATGACACAATTAGAATAACAAAGAATTAAAGTTACAATGTTTTAAAAATATTTTTAATAAACTAAGGACTGCTATGATTTACTTTATACATATTCCAGTCCAGATTGGATCTGTCCAGGCCATGCTTGGTTCGATCTGTTTAGATCCTAACACGGTTTGGTTTTTTTTACAATAAAAATAAAGACTACACAGAAATAAAGCTCTGTTTTATCTAGCCATGTCAGAACACTTTGAACTAAAGATAATTAAATGCCGTCTAGAATAAAAATCTGTCAAATTACCTTCAAAGGTTCATAGTGTCCTTATATGCCTATACCAAAAAGACCAAAGAATGGTTGATTATGATAAAGCAAGGTTATATACTTCAAGTGTCCGTCTCGATAGTGTTTTGATGGTCCCTTTTAAGCCTAAATAGAACCCCAGGACCGGTCAAATGAGTTGACATAAAAAGATGTGGCGCCATCTGCAGGCACTACAGCTGAACTACCACAAAGCTAGTAAGTGGCCAATAATGGAGCTAAAAATGTCTTACTGAAAACCAACAGCTCAGAGAACAGGCATTTTAAGTGTCTGTGTGTCTATTGGATGAAAAAGTAGTAGACTCAAAATTTCCCACAAGGCACCTTAAAAAGTAGTGTTAATCCATGGTCACTAGATGAGCAGATGTATCCCAGAAGGCTTTGCAAGATACCTCCCCACAAAGCATCATGGGATTACTTTTGGGGGTGAGAGAGAACAAAGATGGGGCAGGCACTGTGTGGGGAGTCAGTGAAATGAGTTCACTATAAAGTCACTATAAAGTTCACTATAAAGTTTAAATAAGATTTCCCTCTGACTTTAATGATAGTTTAAGATAAGTTTGAAAGTAAAAGAGAAGAAGTCCAGCTGTTATCTCTAATGGGGAACACTAGAGGTATCGTTTGAGCTTAATCTGGAAACATTGGTTTTCAGCTAATATGCAAACATACATCCACTTTAACTATGGCTTTTACAACTTGGCTTTACAGAATACTAAAATGCGCGTATTCCTCAACAACTGTGTTCAACCACTTCTACATCTATGAATGTCACCTGATCATATGGATAGTTGATAAATATATAGTCAGCAGAGCCTCAATTAAATCTGCAATGGCCTTTCTCTTACCTAAACTCCAAATATGAGCTGCAATGCCCGGGGATTTCAAATCAGTACAGAAGCAAACTACTGATATTATGAAAACATTTTAAAAAATCCATCACATGTACATGTATTTTTTGTCATTTTTCTTTCCTAAAACTTCAATGAAAAATTTTTGTTAGTCTACTGCATCCTAACACAGTGTAGGCGTTTGTGTCCAAGGAAGAGGTAGCATTAAAAAAATGCCCTTCTTTGTAATTTTTAAAATAAACTATAAAAAGTGGCACATGCTCAAACATTTTTTTAAGATATATTAAGCAATCTAAAGGCAAAACAGATCTGTGCTTGACCCGTGATCCTGGCAAAAATAATAGGTTGACTTACTCACTCTAACAGCAACCTGTCTGACCAGAGGAGAGCAATGTTGAGTCATTTCTTATGAGCTCTACATAACTCTAAATTTTCCATCCTACACAAGGATCCTAAAATGACAGCTAGTGTCCGGAATACATTGAATAAACATAATTTGATGATGACTATTATTTGTTGCAAATATCTTAGTGTTTGAAAAGGACCCAAGAGGAGGACCCAAGTGCAGAGACAGAGACTGAGGTGGTTTCTTCTCCATAAACTCTGATGGAGAAGAAATATTCTCCATCACTTAATATTCTCCACTGAATATTCTCAATCACTGTCCATAAAATCCATCAGAGTTTATGGACAGTGACAGAGTAATTTTAACTATAAATTACTCTGTCACATTTTTGTTTTTAACCAAGTACACAAAAAGTCCATGGCAATGGCACCCTAATTGCCTTGAATTTAATCAATGAATATGTCTTTCTTACTAAAAAATAAAAGTCACTGTCATGGTTTTGGTGCTGTTTAAGTTTTCTTTTTGAGTTTTACTTTTACGTTTTTTACTCTTTTACGTTTTATTTCCATTTTGTGTTTTCTTGTTGTTTTTGGTTGTATTTGAGTTCTTACATATTTCTTGTTTGCCCTCTTGTGTCAGTCTCCTTCCCTAGCTCCCTTCTAGATTCTTCTGTCAAATCTGCTCTAAATCTGATGATTAGCCTATTCTTTGTTCAGTCTCCCTTTTATACCCCTCCTCTTTATTTACTGTTTACTGGTTCTTTGTTGTTTTTTTGCGCCCCATTTTCCCTGACATTTCCTGGATTTTGGTTTTCTGTTGTTTGTTTGTGGACTTTTGCTTCTGTTGCCTTGAATCCTGCATTAGATATACAAGAAACCACCTCAGTCTCTGTCTCTGTGACAGTCAATAGAATCAAGGTTGATTACTTTTCTTGAATTAAACGTTTTAACCTATTTTTTGTGTCACAGCCAAAACATTAGGCCATATATTAGGAAAAGCTACATGAAAAATTGATAGATCTTCCTCTGCTATTAATCTTAAACACCAGCATAGCACAAGTTAGTCCTCTTTATTTCTAAGGAAATCCACCAATTCATATGCTTGAATTAATAAAGTAGGCATTCAAATGTAAGCCATCTTAGAAACAGGTCTCTGAAGGCAATCCTTGGATTTAAATTTAACCCAGTGATGAAGGAGAGGACGACTGTCAGTGTTGTCACCGGCCCGCTGCCCTTTACCTCTGTCTCCTCTTCTTTCCCCTCCTTCCCTCCATTTGTCCATTCGCTCAACACCATCCAAGTGGCTCCTTCATCTCCAAACATAGCAATCCCTTCTATCTTCACATGTCAGATTTGATGGATGCTTTTACTCCAACTGTCTTTTAGTATCATGGCTTTTATATGTTGACTTATCTTTTTCCCAAAAATATACTTGGAAAATTTTAGATCATGTGCCAAATACTTATGTGTATGAACCCACCCACATATTCATTAATTCACCAAATGCAATTTGATCTTGTGTTGTTGTTCTAAACACAAAAAAGTTTAAAAAGAAAGGTTAAAAAGAAAGGTTAAAAACAATCAATTTGGGTAGTTTGCAATCCCAGAGCTGGTTAAATATTGGACAGAACACAGTACACACATTGTGTTAATTTAACCAAACAATTGGGGTTAGTTTCCTAAATACAACAATTGGCTTTTTTATGCAACCCAATTCGGTTGTTTATTTAATCCAATCAAGGGGTCACATTGCTCACATTGATCATTGAAACCCAGCAAGCTGGGTTGTTAATATACTATTATGATACATACTAAAATATATTATAATTATTATTAGTGTTGCGCCAATGCCATTTTTTGGCCCCAATACTGATACCTTGCTGTGCATTATTGGCAGATACAGATACCATCTGTTTGAAATTGGTGTGTATGGGTATATATGAAGAACTGCATCCTACTTGGATGTAAAATAATTGCCATCATGGCTTTGTCAAGCTGCTGCCTACCTTTGTGAAGCAGGAAAAGGACTAATACAAAGTGAATCCAGTAGAACTTTTTATTGCGTACCTGGAATGGGTGACAATAGTTCAATAAACTTTTGGTTCTCGAAATGGTATTGCTGCCCCCTGATCGTACTCGCCAATACAGATACCAACATTTTAGTGCTGGATCAGGGCCCTGCTGATTATTATATCATGTTACAATTATGATCTTTATTTTTATATATTACAACTATCACATATTAACAACTATATGAAGCCTCATAAAATAATTTAATACTATGATATAATAATATGAAACCTTAACTTTATGGTATGTTAGAAGTATGTCACAAACCTTGTTGCATGCTGAATTGAGTCTGGTTGGTTGGTCTCATCAGATGTTGTTGATGTTCATTCAGTGGGCTGTGTGTGGTTGCGCATAATCCAATATCAATAGTCTAAAACAGGGGTCTTCAACGTTTTCCAAGCCAAGGACCCCCAAACTGATGGCTAGATGGAGCGGGGACCCCCTAATTAAATATATGGTATGAAATAATGTTCTATCATGGGATTATTAAAGTATTTCTGATTCTGATTCCTGGTTTATGGGACAGGTGTTGTGAATTAAACGGTGCCCAGCTTGAAAGAGCTCCTGTGTGTCGCTGAATGTGTGCATTGATGACTGAACGACATCTTCTGCCTCCATTTATCTGCTTAATACAGTGGGTTGAATTCATGTTAATGTGGATTTAAAGACATTTCAATTAGTGGAAAAAATTGCAGGGGGGAATATAAAAAAAGTCTAATCAACCAAATCTTTCGCGACCCCTATGCAGTACCTCCATGGACCCCCTAGGGGTCACGGACCCCCTGTTGAAGACCTCTGGTCTAAAATAAATTAACACAACATTATAGAAACTACAGCCCAACAGCTTATAACTGCATACCATACATAAATAACCTTGTGAATTGGTTCTTAGAATACCCAATTCAAAGAAAATAACCCAATTAAATTATCCAACAACCTCAAACTAGCATTTAGGCTAAAAGACAACCCTGCATTTCTTAGAGAGTGAGTAGTTGATCTAAGTCTTAGTGAATAATTTGTTTATACAAATTTTAGGTAATCATTCAAAATCTTCCACTAGAAAATGTATATTTGCTCTATAACCTGTAAACTGATCTCAGGATCTTTGATGAATTCATAAAAGCACAGATTTGTACATATTCATTGTTTATAATATTTATCATGTTCTATTCAATTTAATTCAGCTTCATAACACATGTCACCTCAAGGCAAGACAACACTTAAAAACAGAACAAGCTTCAACATCTACACAATGGTGTTGATGGCAGCAGAACAACTGGTATCCAGGAGGGTGTCACAGCCAAACAGGAAGCTGCTATGATGAGAAAAAGTAAAGAAGCATTACATTAGAGATTGAGCTAACAAAACAAACAAACAAAAAAAAAATACTAAAAAAATAAAAACTGCAGAATGTGAGAATATAGATAGAACAAAGCTGAATTATGAAAAAGGGTCCCTATGACCTCAGCAGTCTAAGCCCGTAGCAGCATAACTAGAAATACAGCTCTGGATGACCTGAGCCAGTCTAACTACAAGTTTTACAAAAAATGAAGGTTTTAAGCATTGCCCTAAAAGTAGACAGGGTGTCTGCCTCACTGACAATAACTGGTAATTGGTTCCACAGGAGAGGAGCCTGATAACTAATAGATCTGCCTCCCATTCTACTTTTAGAAATTCTAGGAACCACTAGCAAACCTGCAGATTGAGAGCAAAGTGCTCTGTTATAAGATCTCTGATATAAGATGGAGCTTGGCTAATGCTTTATATGTGAGAAGGAGGATTTTAAATTGTAGTCTGGATTTGACAGGAAACCAATAAAGAAAAGCTAGAATAGGAGAGATATGATCTCTCCTTTTAATTTTTATCAGGACTCTGGCTGCAGCATTTTGGATCAGCTGACTACACTTTGTGGACTTCCTGATAGTAAAGAATTATAATAGTCCAGCCTTAAATCAGCTTCTTTTGACTTTGGGCCAAAGACAATAACTTGTTTTGTACAAATCCCTGTAATAGGCATCAAAAAAGGAGGTGGAACTAGTCTGAAAACAGTTTAAATGTTTGAGATTCTATGCCTACCTCAGATGCTGCCTCACCTTCCACAGAAAAACCAATCAAATTTAGAGCGAAGTCAATGTTCTTATTTTTAATAGAATCACACTTATTTATGAAGAATTCCATGAAATCATTACTGCTAAGAGCAGGTGGAATGGATGGTTCCACAGAGCTATGGCTCTGGGTGAGTTTGGCAACTGTATTAAAAAGATATCTAGAATTATTCTTATTCTCATCTATTAATAAGGAGAAATATGTTGCTCTTGCTTTATGAAGGATAATTTATTGCAGCAGGGAGTTCTTTTTCCAGACAAGGTAGGATTTCCGTAGGCATGTAGAGTGTCAGTTTCCTAGCATTTTGCTTCAAAGTGTGCAGCTGCCTCATTTATGCTCACATAAGCCTCTTGCTGCAGCCAAGTTTTTGTTAGGCAACATAAATACATAATAATGTTAAAACTTAAGTTAATACAATAACTACAGTGCTAAATAATATTCAAAGAGTACATAGGTAGGATATATTGAAGAGCTACAAAAAAATAAAATAAACAAAAAGAATAAAAAAAATAAATATGAAAAAATAGAAAGAGTGCAGTTGAATTTCAGTTTGGAAAATCACTTTGCACCTGGTAAATGTGTACCTTTGCGTAAATCCTCCACCTCCTTATTAGTACGGTTTGGTCGTTACTATATAGTCAACATACTGATGAAATCACACAGAAAAAAGGTTTGTACTCCCCATCTGTTAAAATAATAAGAAAAAAAATCATTTGGCACCTCCTTTGAAGATCTGCTCTGTGCGTACAAACACATTTGCACCTGTTTTAAGGCACGCAAGCCCTCCGAAGTTCAGGTGC
The DNA here is from genome assembly GCF_000732505.1 of Cyprinodon variegatus. NCBI lineage: Eukaryota > Metazoa > Chordata > Actinopteri > Cyprinodontiformes > Cyprinodontidae > Cyprinodon > Cyprinodon variegatus. The sequence goes on from NW_015151175.1 coordinate 88,640, forward strand.
TTAGAGTAATGATGTGCATATTTTCAGATTGTTAGAAAGTACAGTAAAACCACTTAGTATCTGCAGTACTTGTACTTCCTGTAGCAGTCAAATATTGTTCAAAGCACAAATGATGCTCCAACGTTCGTCTCATGTGGTTAACACCCAGTAACACCCTTTGCAACGCTATGACCCAAACAGCAGGCACATCACTGCTCATTAAAAAAAAAAGATCAAACTTACCTAAATCTATATTTATGTATTAGAAGGAAGCCAGCAAAGATATTTTATTTTATCTAGTAAAAAAAATAGAAATAAAAGTGGAAGAAATATTCCAGCATTGAATTGAGTGCAAGTTGTCATCACATATATTATTGACTGAACTGCATTCAGATTCTGCAGTTTTCCTTTGCTTACTCAATTACATTTGTCTTTCTGAGTCATCTACTACTTCTCTGAATAAAGTCCTGTTCCCACTCAGCCTAATATTCAGTATGATTTCAGTATTCACTTAAAACACTTTGATATATAAATAAACTGAAATGAAGTCAATCAAATTTAACTGAATTCTGCAAAGACCTTCCCTTTGTGCCTTTTCTCAGTTTCATTCCATCTCTAAGCAAATAGTATGAATAGGAAACTATATGAATTATTTTGAAGCAACACTAGCTTACAGTATATTTTGACCCACGTATTTGCTTAATTTTAGATACATTATATGAATTATCAGGTCAATACAGCACTTGATGAGTATAGGTGCTAAGGCTAGACTTATGTTTTCAGAACCTCACCTATTTAGCTTCAGAGGGTCGGATTAGTCGCTGAATCAGTCATGGGGTTTAAAGCATTGATTTACACATAAATATAAGAGCAAACTAAGCTAACTGATCAGACATGTTTCTGGCTCTCTGATGTAGGTTTTAATCTAGACGGATGGATGTGGCTTTTTCTTTTCAAGGAACTGACTGGTAAAATCTGGTGCTCCACAGTGGTCTGTTATCAGACTGAGAAACATCAAGGGAGAACGTTTAAAACAGTCAAGCCATGTTTATCTCAGGGGAGCTTTATCTGAATGTTATAGGTCTAGACCCTAAAAAGGAACAGAGTGGCTTAAAGTTACACACTGGTGCTTTAATCATGATAATATTATTGAAAAAATTTTATGAAAAACATTTAAATCTAAAACTCTGCCACAATTTTCTGCATTAAAGAAAGGTTCAATAACAAACCTATAGTTTATGGTAATAACACTACTTTACTTGAGGCATATAAGCAAACAAAAGTCATTAATCTGAGGGAATTTGATTCATAGTTGCAATTAGCATTGCTTCCCTCAGCAAGAAGGTCCTTGGTTTAAATCCCAGCTGCAATGTTTCTGTGTCTTCTCAAGATCCTAAAATATGAATGTAATTTTAAATGAGTGTAATTTTAAATGTCCATGCACTAGGGGTCTGTCTGTGGTTTATTCTGGTTCTGGCTTATTGCCAGTCTCTGGATCAATGAAATAGTTATAATGTTATAATGAAAATCTAACTATAGTGGTAGAAGCTATGTTATTTTCTACTGTATTTTTGTTTCCTTTTATATGAGACATCAATTAATTTAATCCATCCTTGATCTTGAAAAATGCACAACCGAAGACTGGACTGCTCCAAATATGACCCATGACCAAGTTAAGAAAGTAACCACACTTAAAGTAACAAAATTTTTAAAATAAATGTCTTTTTTTTTCTCAAACAAATACAGACACACACCTGCCAGTGTGGCTAACCACTAACTGCCATGGATCACAGTCCTTTTGTCAAAGTAGAAATTAGCGCCTCATCTCCCTTGTCTGGCACCCATTGTGGCATTAGCACATTAACATGGCCGCTGAGCTCTGCACTTTAGCACTTCGGCTCAAACATTTAACTGTCAGGAGCAAATTTTTTACATTCTAACTTATTTTAGATTTCTGCAATGTGACATGTGTGCATTTTACTGATATTTACGTGTAAATGATAAAGTGGATTATGAAGATGCTAATTTGATTCAGACTCTAAAATTTACTTAATTTCCTTTTTCATTTGGGAGAAAATCCTCAAAACCCTAAACTATACCAAACGTCGACTGTCACTGCCTGACAGTTGTTCACATGAGATTCTAGCTCTATTTAAAATCTTAACAACAGTTCCTCCAATGGTTTGTTGCAACTAAATATGATACTGAAAAGTCACACTAATCCAGAGTTTATGGCTCAGCATTTTTAAGAGATACACCTAACATTATGTTAATTTTTTTGTGTTTTTATTTTGTTGAGATTCTGATGGTATCCTGAAGTATCAGTGCTCATATAATTTCTTCTTGGTTTAACATGTCGACAATTTACTAAACTGTTGGATGCTAATTCTGTCAGTCAGTGAGCAATAGGGCGACTTTTTTTTACAACCTTAAGGCTCATCGGAGAAAGGAAGCTGTGGAGAAGGTGGGATATTCATGCTATGCTGTGAATGCAAAGATTTGAACATGTGCTGGTAATGTAATATCAGGGAAAGGGTCAACAGCCTGGAGCTGAGAATATGAGTTAGCTAACATGTACATGAGTATATATGTGCATGTGGGAAGGTGTTGACTATAATGTTCAGAGCTAGTTTCAAGGTCACAGACTCGGGTACACTCCAACAAACACGTGCAGACCCATGCACTAACACACACATGCAGATGATAGTAATAGCAGTGCTGACAGACATGTGCGACCAGCTGAGCTGGAAGCTTCGGCTGCAGCTGAAAGCCCAGAAAAGGCTGTCTGGACACTTTTAAATATTACCAAACTGAAAGGAGGGAGAGAGACGGAGAGAGAGAAAGAGAGAGAGACATCTGTAAACAAGAGTTTAGAAGAGACAAGGGATTACTGCAAATGTCAAACCCTGACCGTTTGTGCCTGGATGACAAATGACCTGTTTGTCCATTGTATTACACAATACTTATGTATTGTGCACTATAGCCAAGAAATGTATTAAAAATATATTAATGATTAGTTGTAAAAATAAACTTTATTTGAAAAAATATATATTTTTGGTTTTACATTAGGCCTACAGCAAAAATACAGTTGGGTGTTTAGTTTTAACAACTTTAAATTAACGTGGACATTATTGACGATGCAATGCATTCTGGGTAAATGGCATATGCTGATGCTATGTTCACACCAAAAGCAGCAAAGGCAGCAGAAGCATGCTAGTTTACATGCAAAGTCAATGGTTGACGCTCGTGAAGCAAGGAGCAGCTGTTGTGAGCATTTGAGCATCTGACGCGAGCAACGCGCTGCAAACGCAGCTGCTGCTCGAGTTGGAAAATTTGAACTTTTGCTGCTCGACGCGCCACATCAACCAATCAGAGAAGCTGGGAGCTGGCAGCGAGAGAGACAGCGAAATAATATTTGAATGCAGGATCGTAATCATGATGAACTGACTGCACAGATTGAGTTTTCGGGTGGACTTTCTCACTTAAAAACATATTAAAACTACTTTATTCCCACTGATCACAGCAAATATAGCTGCCATTGTTATAGGCAAAGAAAGGATAGGGTAGCTCCGCCCAACGCGCATCAGACCCAGAGGGAGATCTATAGGCCTACTACTGTACAAAGATCTCTAGCCATCAACTGAAGCTGTTTACTATAAACAGGATCAAATAATTTTCTTAGATACATCAGACCGATGTGTTACAATGAGTGAAAAATATTTTGCTGTTACTCTAAAAAGTCATTATCTTCCTTTAAGATTTTGATCTAATATTAACTTTTGCTAATGGTGTGAGCTCTTGCTATTATTGTAAGCAGTAGGCTTGATCACAATCCAATTACATTTAGTTATTTTAATGAATATTTCATGTATAATGGCTAAGGAAAACTTGGAGGCAGTTCTTCAGTGCAGCTTTGTCTAAATTTACAATAATCAAACGCAATACAATGAAAAAAGATCTGGTAATGTTAGCCTTGCCATTTTTACTCTGTAGGACCAAGCATAGAAATTATATACTTAGACGCCTCATTCATGCCTAGAGGACGGCCATCTTGGATCGGACCATAGTCCAGACACCTGCTGTCTGAATGAATAGGAGGGACCTTAGATCTTATTTAAATCACATGTAAGGCAAGTCAGAGACAATAATACAATAATCTCTTACATGTCCCAATGCCTTTAAAGAGCAAAGCAAATTCTAAAATTATCTTTCAGTTAGATTACACACATTTATTCAGATTAAAAACTATTTAAACTGAAGTCAAACTGTTTGCAAGGTTATATATTTGCAATTAAATATTGATATGATAAACACAAAGTTTTATATTAATTTATTGTAAGATTATGTTTTACAAATATTATACATTTATATAGTATTATTATCATTCACTCTCTGGTAATGGTTATTGCTGTATAATCTATAATGGAAAATTTGTTGTAATATGATTTAAAAAAGAGAGTAAAGTTATTATAATTTTTTTCATTATTGATTCAATGAGGTTTAGATACTCGACCTATACATTTTGTCATCTCAGAGCTCATCATAAAATGCAAGAGGAAAATCTGAAAGAAGCAGAATATGATTGAGATAAAGAGAATAATGTCTATTCTATTAAATATTGAGGGGTGAGTAGACAGTCGAAATGTTAAATTATTTACCCAATTTATCTCTTTAGAAATCTTTTGCCTTAATGTAAATCATATTTATATATTTATGTTATGTAGAAGTGGGTCCTTTACCAGTTTTTAAAAGTTCTTATGTTTTTTAAATTGCTCCATATCCCTAAAGATGGATGATTATCATTCGATTTACAATTAGTATAAAAAAATATGGGCTTGGTAGGAGTTATTATTACCAATAAAAAAGGTGCGGTTAGGATTATTACTTTTACATTCTAAGAATTTTTTATTAACTTAGCATTACTGAATGATGCATTTCTCTGTAAAATATGCAGGTTTATATGCAATTTAAAGACCTGATGTCAAGCCTTAATGTAAGTAGTGTGTGGAAAATATCTGTACCTGTATATATTTATGTTATAAATCCTTTGATGCATTACTGGTAGTTAAATATTAGTAGTTTAAGTTTAAGAATGTACTGCAATCTTTCTTTCTGCTGAATACCTCTGTAAAAGAACAAGCAAAACAACTGGGCTTTTCTGCTTTGGTGAACTTATAGATTATGAATCTATTAGAATCTTTTGACAAATGTCAGGGATTATGGAAAACACACTTTCTACTCTGACTGCACTTTCCAACCAGTATTTTAGTGCTCCGAGTTTCCTTCGCTTGTTTCTGTGCTGCAGAAGTGTTTGACTGAAGTGTTTTGTATGTGTGTGTGTGTCACAATGTGGCACTGTTCCTCTCAGTGGGTGTCAGAGTCTGCATCTGTGTGACAATGTGAGTGTGAAGCCGTGATGTTTCACCACCTCGCTGACGCTGATCTCTGCTCAGTTCTCTTCTCTGGAGATTCCTCTCTCTGGTCTTGTGTTGCGGCCTTTCTCGCGCCTCGTAGGAAGCATTCTTTACGGCCTAATTATCTGTTTCTTTAAAGGCTAACATACCCAAGCTTAATCATAGAAACACAAAACAACTTACTTAACTGATATGTATTAAAATATATTAAAAAAATCTAAGTTTCTTTATTAATAGAAAGGACAATTATACCAGGGATTATTCCCTCTGAATAGTTTTTATTTAAATTGCACCAAACTTTCTAAACTCAATTTATTGTTAACTATGAACACTGTGACAGTGACTGTACACTCAGCTCTTTATTATCAGACCAATAAAAACCCCAAACTATCTAAATCGTACCAACAGCCCGGTTTTAAAAATAAATTACCCTAAAAATGAATCTCAGTATAACTGTAATACTTAAAGGACCTGCTTCCCTGACCTGTTCTTGCCCTTTTTCCATAAGTCATAATAAAGACAACTACCTGATTGTAAATATATCTCAGTCATCATACAGTACAAACTGTTGGTGTACCACCCTTCGCTGTATTTAAAGGTAAGGTTTGTCATGGATGTTAAGCCTCTGAGTGCAGGCCACCCTAAAACAGTACAACCGATTTAGTAGCTATTCTTAGCCTTGCTCTCGCTGCTGTGTTGCAAAATAAAAAAATAATTCCTCAAAATTACAACAAAATTGAGAAGGTTTCATTTTTTATTCTTAGCAAAATTAAAAAGCAAACAAAACAGTATTATGTCTTATTCAAACTGGGAATCATTAGATGATAATCATAAAGTAGTAGTTAATGACAGGAATTAGTAAAAAATGTATAATTATTAATGTTTAATAACAACTTCAAAGCAGCAGTGATTGTTGATTACAATTTTAGCAAATTTTCTACATTTAAATTATTAATTTAGCTATTTTGTGTACTTTGTGTTAGGAGACAGTTTAAACCAAGTAGCACATTTAGCATCACACCATTAGAATCTCATATTAATATACAAATATGGAAAAATACAGTCACATCTTTACAGCAGTCAAAAGTAAATACATGCAAACATTGAATTTAGACAAACTCCTTAGACCCTTAAAGTAGACCTGTTTTCTTAAGGTCCAGTGATGAAAATCAAATGTGTAAAAGAAAAATCACATTGTTATTTTGATAGATAAAACATTTCTAAGGCAGCTGATTTAAAGAAAAGCATCAGATTTGAATTTTAGACATTTATTTTGTGCTATGATAGCTTATTGCAGGAGGAAAAGAAAGTTCCTGGAGGCATTCGGTAGTGTGTACCACTAAAGGGGAAACAATTGTTCCTAATCCAATGCTAGCGTGGGCTTATAATGGGTTGGGCTTATAACAGGATACCTGGATACTCACAAAGAGGCTGTATAATACATATTAATGTCAGCTAGAATGTCCATTTTGCTTGTGTAGACATTGAAAATGGAAAATGTGGAAAAATGTATTTCAAAGTCTGAGATATTGCCTGAATGGGAAATCCCAAGCTTTTAAAACTAGGAAAGAATCCTGGATTGCCTTAAAATCAAACGGCCAGTAATTTGAACTGGGATGATCATGGTCTCTAAATACACATATAAATAGGTCACTTTATTTTATTAATTGCTGTAATTTGTATATATGCCTCCTGTTATGATTTATCTAAATCGGGTGTTGTACATGATCTTCTAGTTCCTCCTTTTTCCTTCTTCTGTGTACATAATTACAATTTCTAATTAAGAAAATATTCCTCTACCACTATAATTAAGAGCATGCAAAAATACTCAAACACAAGAAAGAGCTTTTATTTTTCAAATCATTTGAAGTTTTCTTTTTTATTTATTTGGAACATTGTCAAGCATATTCAATTTAGAAGCTTTTGTTTTTACACTATAAAACCTTGGCCTTCATCTAGTAAGTTGTTAATATTGCTTTTGCATTTACCTTTATTTATATTCTCTAATCAGGTTGTTAATCTAAAAAGATTTCTTGAGTTAAATTACAATTTCAATTATTATCAATTATCCATTTTACTGGCTTTATTTTTAAAAGGTAAAAAGCCAGTCTTTATATCAGGATGGAATTTAAATGTTTATACATTTTTTTAGTTTCTAACAGAAATAATATGTATTTTTGAAAGAAATGTTATACTTTTTAGTACTTTTACTCCTATTGTTCCTTCAAAATAAAGGGGTGAAAAGCAAAATTTGGCCTTCTAACGCTGGACTCCCAGAGGAGAGAGCTGCTTGTTCTGATCCAATAGCAGCTGGAGAAACACAAAGTCTCAAGGGATCAGGCTTTCCCTCCAAACAGCTGGTCAAACAAAGTCAGGGGCCAGACGCACTCACTAAACACATGGTTATCCACCCATGAAGGTAGGATGTGAGTGAATAGTTACACACATACTCACCAGTCGGAGCTCATAAAACAAGGTAACTCTGCACTCTTCATGAAAAAACCTTCCATAGCGGTGTTACGAATGGTAAACTAATGCTGATGACTCTCACAGTGATGAAAGATGAGCTTTAAATGTGTTTTACTTTAGTTCATGCTTTAACATGAATAACACACAGGCCAGTGTAGGATTAAGTATTTTGCTTTAGGACATTTAAAAGAGGTAAGTGCCCTGTGCGTTTAGTGAAGAGTCTCAACTCTCCACTTGGTTTGTTGATGTTAAACTTGAAGAGAAAAATCCATGCTGGTAATATTTTGAGGTTCCAAAACTGGTCAATATAAAAATATTTGGATATATCAGTGGGAGTCAAAACCTAGTCCTGATGCCAGGAAAATAAACCTAAACCTCCGAGAAAATACATCTTTAAAGAATCCCCAGAAAGCTGTGAATGTTTCATCCAAGTGTTTAAGTTTTTCCTTTGCAAGACGGTGACTTAAAGCCAACAGTTTAGATATATTGGAAGTTAGTAGAATCCATAATGTTCAATAAAATTCTACCAAGTGGTTAAAGTATGATTTTTAGATAAAATATAAATAAGGATTTAGGGTGGTAGAAAATACAAGTCTAGCTTTATTGTAACTTTACATACACATTTACTCATTTTATCATCATTTCGATCTATTGTTGCAAGCAAAGAAAAGGTTTTATAAATGAAAATCTGAAAAAAATTGCAATCCAAAAAGAAAAGTTAGAAAAAAATTCCTTAATCAAAGAGGGGAAAAAAATCTCTCTGCTCTTTAATTTAAGAAAAGAAAGAAATAATGTATTAATAAATAATAGATAAATAAGAAATAAGTGTAATTGCTATTCGGTCACTTAAAACATTTTAAGTTTATTCCTTATTAGATAAGTTTGCAACCAGTGCCTAGAGAGCATTGTGGAGCTTTAGAGGCAGTCTGTGGGATTTGAACTGTGGATTTCATACCTTTCCTAATATCCAATTGTCTCCTTATTGAATTTAATAATCCTGTAAATGGGATAATTAAAAAACAGGGAAATAAGTCCAGCTGCCCTCTACCTTATCATTGAAAATATACATGATTTAAATTAATATAATAAAAGATGGTACTGTATATGGTTGTTTAGTTAAAAAATATTTATTTCCTTGTTTATTAAGAGATTTTTACTTACCTTTTTAGAACACCTGGTTATTATTTTATAGCGGGTTTATTTGTCTCTTTGTCCATGACAATAGTGCAGACAGAGGCAGCATCGTAAGTTAAAGAATTAAGTGAAGATGTCATGTGAACAAGGGAATTAATATGGAAACATGGTGCAAAACTGAGGATCTGACCAATACTTGCAGCTAACAGAATTTTTCTTTTTTTTTTGAGAGGTTGCACAACAAGAGGCCCAAATTTTTCAACAGTAGGCTGTAAGGAAAGGGGGTATGAGAGAGGGGGAGAGACATGCAGCAAAGGACCACAGGTCAGATTCGAACCCGGCTCAAGGACTAAAGCCTCCATACATGGGTCCTGCGTGCTAATCACTGCACCACCTGCACCCCATGATAACTGAAAGTTTGAATAAGGAACAAAGCAGATAGAAATAAAGCACAGACGTGCCTGGTGAACGGCTGAGGGAGTAATAGTTTAACAGGGATACACAGAGAGAAATGCATGGAAGGATATAAAAAAAAAATCTATCTGAAAATATAGAAATAATTACTAGAGAAAGTAAAGGCGAAAACATCTAAAAACTAGAAAGGCACTAAAAGCATAAGAAGCTCATAGTAACTTCCACCTTAAGTTAATACCTGTATTAACAGAATCTTTAGAATAATTCCTGGATCCAGGTGGTGATCCTGAAAATCACCAAAATTTAGTGGAATGTTCCTTGAACTGAGGTGCAACTTTGGTCAAAATTTAATTAAAACACTTTACAAAGACGGACAGACAGACACAAACTCCTAAGTTTGAGGTAATAAGAACTAAACAGGAGAAATAAGCTAAAAAAAACAGCTGGTAGAATATAAGCAAACAGAAAACCGACCGAAAATCCAGCTGGGACTAAGAATGCATGTTTTGACATTTCTAATCAGCTAAAACGTACTTTCTTTATAAGCGTAGCTACTGAAATAATAATAATAAAAATAACTGTTAGTTTGTTTATTTTTTTCATTCAATACCAGACTTTTATGGCTCCATATTTTAGATTTGCAGCGCAACCCAAAGATTATCAGATGCCCCTTTGTGGCTGCCCCACTCAAAACATTGTGTTTTCATGCTGGATCATTAACGTGCAACTACATTGTTCACAGCTTATCAGAATATTTATGTCTCACCATGAGATGTCTGCGCCTGATCCAATCCCCGAGCCGGCCCTGACAGAGACAAATTGAGGTTGGAGAAGCGAGGGAAAGAATGGGTGGGAGTGGTCGGCCCAAATACCCTCTCTAAATATAGGAGATGGGGTACAAGGTGCAGAGATGAGCTGAAGGACAAAGAAGGTGGGGAGGAGGTCAGGGGATGAGCCCCCTTCAAAGTATTTCCTGGCAGCAACAACAAAGAAGCAGCATTTGCAGGTGAACATTGTCTATGAAGAATGTGTTATGAGTTTCCTTGAACACATAACTACGAATGAAGTAATGTTTTGTTCATCGAAACCCTAAAAATAACTTTCCTGATGTAAGCAGCTCCTATTAATCTTTAAAGTGTCATACAAATTGTTTATGTGGTTTTATTTTAATGGTTGCATTTATGGTTAAAAAGTCTGCTTAGAATATAAAGAGTCTTTAATATGAGATCTGATTTTGTGTCTTTGTGATAAAAAGACTTGCTGTTGTGTTCTTTGCAGTTTGATATTTTTCTTCCAATCAACCATGACTTAAACCTGCAGAAAAAAATGAACCTCTCATCAAACTAGGTGAAATCAGCAAATGCACAAACACGCAAGTGCCAGGGGTTACTTTGGTATTTCCCCCCTACGCGGGGTTGGGTTTAACTATTGTGCCTGGGGAGGAATTAAACGGCGATCTGCTCCATCGATGGTAAACTGTCTGTGCTGACTGATGGAGTGTTTATGCTGCGAAAAGGAGACCTCAGAGTGAGCGGCATGTCAGCATGGTGAGTCAATTTATAGCAATCCCTCCATCAGCTCTTCAGTCACACTCTGTAACTCTATCTGTTCGGTCTAGACCTCCCGACGCTCGGGCACACAAAGAACGTACGTTTGCTTGCAAAGGATGAAATGTGCAAAGTTCAAGCAAGGAAAACACAAATCATATATGATTGACAAACAGCTCGGGCACACCGATCAGATCCAGTTTAAATGACATGTTCTGGATACACCTTTAACACAGGATCCTTTTTTACCTAAACTGTTATTTTACAAATATAAATCTGAAAAGTTTTGTACTTGTTTGAAGCCACTTTGTCTTGGTGCAGCTCATTCAGTGCCTCATCATTTAGTCTATTCAGCACCTCCCACATTCAACACTGAAAATTGTCCTGTCTTTGCTAAAGAGAGACTTCCTAACAGGAATAATCTGTCACCACCATGTTAAATTCTGGCTAAGTTGCCTACTTTTTGCATGTAGGCCAAAAATGTGAAAATTTGGTTTAACCTGACCAGAGCATTTTCTGGCTGCTACCTGTACGTGGTTTGTGATGAAACCACTAGCAGTTTTTTTTTCTTTTCCTGACAGATCTTTTATAAAGGCCTGATTTATGCAGTACTAATTGTTGCCGTGTCCAGATACCCCACTGAGTTGAAGGCCTCCTCTTTGAGTCCTGGCCTCATTTGCAACCAAATTTGCAGCTGTACTGAATGCTTTCTATTTCTGAGGATGGTATGAACAGTGGTCTGAAAGATCTTCCCAGATATTTGTTTAGTTTACTCACCCTGCACAACTTTATCTATGACCTTTCTTTCATGCTACCTACTCTTCATGATGCCTGGAAGGCCTTCGCTGAATGTGAGGAATATATTTATACCAAGTTCTATTTAGTCAAAGGTATAGTGGAAGATGTTCTTCTTCTGGGTGGATCATCTCAATAAGTGGTCCACCTGATTGTTAATCATTCTTGTGATATGTTTACGTAAGGCCTTCCTACATATTTGTCCCCATTTTCTCTTACCGGTGGTGAGTCTGACCAAGAGGAAAAATTGCAAATCATCTTTAGGAAAGTAAGCTTGTATGAACGATGCAAAAAGCAACTTTAAACCAGAGCGTGCAGGTGGAGAAGCAAGCTCATGCTTTAGGCGTTACCTCCCAGGGGCAGGTACAGGGTTGTGCATGTGCTTTGTTTTTTAAGTGGTTTTTTTAAGCGGGTCTTTTCAAAAATTGAAAATCCTGTACTAGAGATTTAACCTCTTAAAACGGTGGACCTTAATTGGGGGTAATAACTCAGAATGCATAAAAATCCACCGGTAAAATTTTTACCAGCAGGTGGAGCCATTGCGTGCAGCTCCAAGCTGACACCAAAAGTTCAAAGCCCCACAGCTCTTCAACTGTTATAGCTAGAGGTCTGAAATTTTCTGCATTTGGTGTTGACATGATGTAGAACAAATATAATACAATAAAACCTGCTTTTTCTCAAGAATGTCTTTATTACAGCTGTTCAAAAAGACTTATCATTTCTGAGAATAAAACCCCCCAACTTTGAGTCATGTTTGAACTGATGCAGGTTGGTCTGTGTTCTAGTCACCCAATCGTAATTTATATATTAGGAAAGTAGAGGTTGTTAACTTTCAAATAACTTGTAATTTGGGCTTACAGTTCCTAAGTTATTTGCTTTTCCATTTGGGTATGCAAAATAGGCAAGGATTACCCAAAATGAGGTGGATGTTAAGACGTTAAAGGGATCCATGATTATATTTTAACAATATGCATTATTTCAAACATTAATTTTTGCTGTAAATACAACACAGTAAAAATTATGTAAGCTGTTTAATTTTAATAAAGTTGAATAAAATATTGCCACATTAAAGACACCATGTTGTGTACGCTGCAATGCATTCTGGGTAAATGATGTACCCAGTGATGTTGCGTCCTATACTGCTAGCTCCATCAGGCTAAAACAAGAATGAAATTAAACATTTTCACTTTGAAGTGGTGCTGAAATTGAATGTAGAAATAAAAAGAAGTAATGAAGATGAGGAGGACCAAACTTAAGAAGGGAGAAGAGGAAGATGCTGTTTGCATGGCTGCTGCTAGGAGATACTAGCAAAGATAAAGAGCTTTTCTACAAAGAGATCCAGTTACTAACCAAAACTGTTTATGGTTAGAATCAGGATCAAAACATTTTCTCAGATATATTACAAAGATGTCTTACAACTGAACAATGCTTCATTGACACTTTAAACAGTCAATCATTATCTTTTGATTTCAAAAACGGTGTTAGCTCTAGCTAATATAGTAAATAATAGATCAGGAAGCCGATCACAATTGCTTGTTTCAATAGAAAAACAATATCTTAGAAATAAATTCTACTAATGTCAGGCTTCCTGTCTTTACTCTGTGGGTTCCAGCCTATAAACACAGTTTTGCATCATGCATTGTTGAGGTGAAAATTTAGCGACCACTTTGTGTGAAAATATGGATGAAAATATTCCAGGAATGATGCCTTTTAATTAATTGTTGTTGAGTTGTTATTTTTTTTTGCATCACAACAAGTTATTTTTAGGTTAGTGGAAAGTGACAACATATTTAGGCAAACATTTTCAATTAGTCTTGGATCCCCTTGAGGCCACATATTAGCATCATCTGGGACAAATTTACCCCTTTTTGGGTAAAGTATATTTGCACTGCTATACAAGCTCTAGATTGACTTCTTTACATTACATTAAAGTTTCATAGCTTTACTTTAGTCCTGTAAAAAGTTGATAAAATGTTTAAAATAATGTGATGAAATAATACCCAAGAGGCTCTAAACTAAAACCATTTAAAACTAAAGTCTAATTCCTTGTTATGAACACCATCTTGACCTATAAAGCTGATTATTACTCTGCATCTAATATAAGATCTTCCAAGGAACCCTGCAGGCAGGTGTTGCTCCTCCTGAGATAATATGGGATTTTATAATCACTACTGAAATTACTGATATTATTAGCAATAAATTCCTTTAGTTGAATGATTTGAATCCCACAGACTGCCACTCTTTGTTGCACAGACTTGACTAGAGACAAGACTTCTAGGCCAGAGGTTGAATTGGATGGGGTTGAATTAGGAGGAACATTTTAATTAGAATGCTAGTAATTGGTATCCTGCTATTACACCAGCTCCCCCCACAGTACAGGTATCATTCCATGCAACCATGATTAGGACAAGTGGATATTCCATAAAAGTTTAAAAACAATCCACTGGACTTGGTTTCCAAGGTTTGAAGACGTTTCTCTTCCCCTCTAGGAAGCTTTCTCAATTCAAAAGTCAGACATTTGAATTTAAACTTTTAGGGAATGACTATGACCTGGATGACTGAGAATCTTCATCAGCATACCGACAAGTGGATACTGTAGCATACCAGCAGCAAAGGGATGTGTTTACTGATTTAAATCATACAATAATTGCTGGGAACAAAACTTTTCTTTGGATATTGCAATAAACTACTTTGTGTGTTATACCAATGAATACGAGAAAATATTCATAAAATCTTTTCTGGTATGCTCCATGTTTACTATCTGAAAGATATTCAGGAACTGAACCTATTCCTCTAGTTTGCAATATAGTCACAAATTATTTCAAATGGTAGAAACCAGACACTGTGTTGAGTTAGCAAATCTAAATCCTTTCATTATTCCATCTTAAGTACTACAGTCTGCTGTTAGCAGTATTTGGACGTAGTTACGCTAAAACTTTTCTTTCTCCTGTTGTTTCCACTCTTTGTTTTGGTTTTCTGTCAGCGTCTCTATATTGGCAGTGACATTTTCTCTTCAACAGGTTCCGTCTCCTGACAGTTTGGCCAAATTAGGCCCAGATCTGCGGCTTCTAACAGGTTTCCATCTCTTTGACCTTTGGCCCTGGAAGCATGTCTTTGTGTTGTCGGATATTTAAAAGTGACGACTGATAGAAAACTAACTGACAGTGTCGATAAAAATATGATTTGTGTGAATGTGGTGAAAGATGTGGAGAAAGTAGAGGAGGATATGCAGTACTTGAAGCAAAGCTGCGATTCATGACACATTTTAAATATTATTCGTCAGATAGAGCCAAGTCAAAGTCCACAAATTGAAGGGGTGTAAATACTTTTATCTGTATGCTTCAAGATTGATTTAAGATCAAGTACCGATAGTTGTATGAAATAAGTTTTTATGAAAGTGGTGTCTGACCACTTCTCAGACTTAAATTTAAAATAGGATCCATGGTAAAGTTCCCTTTTTCCAAGTGTCTCTCACGCTCTGCTCTTACAGTTACCCAACAAGCCGTGATGTTCGGGACGTTCCTACAGAAACAGGATGAATTTATTTACTGCATGCAGACATGCGAAGGTCATTCGCGTAAAGCACTGCTGATTGTTTTGCCAAATGCTGACTTTTACATTCGCTGTCCACGCAGAATTCTTCGGGTACTGAATGTAATTTCCACCGCCGAGGGGCTTGTATACGCCTGTACCGTAACAGCCATGGAGAGATTTTAGAGAAAAACTGAGAGGTGACAAAGAGTGGCCTGTGCTTACATCTTAGGAGAGATAATAAAACAAGGAAGGCAACAGGACTGCAGCAGCCTGGTGCTCTCAGCGTGAAGGAGAGGGGGGAGGTGGAGGGGGGCTTATTCTGGAGCTGGAAGTGAGGCTGTAAAGGGATGTCTGAGGCTCCAGAGTCGTGTACGGCGACTAAATCATGCTGAAAAGTTTTTTCCTCCTTAAATTTCTGTCTGGCAGCCCTTTCCCCCATCAGATAATTTAAAGCTTTTTCCCTGGGAGGACTGGGCACTAAGAATGAATTATCCACCATCCACTGGAGCTTGGCTGGGGACCATAAATGCTCAACAATGGTACTCAGAAGTTCTACAGAAATGTTAAATTCAGATTTTTCTGCAGATTTTCTTTTTCTAACCAGCAGTAATGCCTTACTAAGGATTGCTTTTAACCTTTAGATTTCCTGCACACTGGCCTGCAGATCGTGTGTGTGGTCTGTCTGACCCCAGGACCATGAGGTTAAAGGTGAACAGTGTAAATCCTGCAGGTCAAAGGTTTTATCTAGCTTCAGCCACAGGGAGGACTGACCATGCAATTTTCAGACATCAGGGGGCTAAGAGATTTGTCCTGGAACTGGTGGCTTGCTGGTTTGGCCCTCAGTCATTGTGTTCTTGGGCAAGGCACTTTAACTCAGCTTGCCTGCTGTTTGTGATCATAGGGACCTGTGGTGTCCATTGTATGGCATCTTCTCTGCTGTCAGTGTGACCCATAGCAACTATGGCTACATTGTAGCTTACCAGCATCAGTGTGAAAATAGATGGATTCCAGTCCCATGATTATGATGACATGCGTTTTCAGATGGAGGGCAGGAAGTAGACTGTAAACTGCTGCAGAAAGCCATTATCATAGGGATTTAGATCCCATTCAAAGACACAGATACAAAAAAAAATGTGTCAGATCGATATCAAATATGTTAGATGTGGTTTCCACCAGAACCTAAAGATTGTTGCAACAAGCAAGGGAGTGTTGGCCTAGTGGTTAGAACAGTGCGCTTGTGCTCTGAGACGGTTGCAGGTATTTGGTTCGATCCCCACAGCCTCCACTCTGGGTTCCTGAGCAAGATACTTAACCCCACACTCCCTGGGCGCTGCACAGTGGCAGCCTGCTGCTCCCCGAGGGGATGGGTTCAATGTAGAGAGTGAATTTCCTCATTGTGGGACAACCAAGGGAGTTAATTTTCTTTCTTTTTTTTTTTTTTTTTAAGAAAGTCTGATGTTTTTAGCATGCTTGAGGCACATCAAAGCTTGAAAGCTCAAAGTAAGCCATACCCCCCCTTCCTTAACACTGTATACTTTGAATATAAGACAGATTCCCTTGTTGCTGAAAACACAATTGAACGCATCAAAATGATTATCAGACATGCAAAAATCAAGACAAATATCCACTTGAGCATAATTTTGATTAAAGAATAGCATAAAATAGCCGAAAGCTCTTAAAAAGTTGATTTTGTATGATTTAGGTCGGTGTTTCTCAAAGCAGAGGGCAACACCATGTGGAGGGATGGGAGATTGTTTTTACAATCACTGTGATCTCTGAAGAATATGAAGGGCTAAAATGTATCATGAAATGCAAAAAAAGTGAATGTGTGATGAAATAAATACATGTACCATAAAATAAGAAGATGCAACATTTATTAATTTTTCTAACACATTAAATTGAGAAAAAAAGCACAATTGAAATATGTAGATTGTCCCAAAAAGAATACAAATATTTAGAGTTATGAATTAAATAAATAAATTTCATGTGAAGGAATCAAGAGATTATGTATTTTATCTGTTGTTTTGTTATTCTGGGTCACTGGCTGAAATATTTGGGAAGCCCTTACGTACGTTCTTTAAACAACTTTAATGTTTAATACAAACTGCTGTAAAACAAGATTTTATTAGAAATGGTTCTTTAATCTTGTGCCTTAATAGCTGTGCAATAGTCAGTAAATGTTTATAGATACGGTGTGAGGAAGAAGGAACGCATACAAGAGCAGTTCGCTTACTGAGCCGGTTAAAGAGGAAGACAAGGCTGTCAGCTCTGCACTTCCTGGTGGTTTCCTGGATTTATTCCTGTAAGGATAGGGTTAACTTATTGTGTTTTATGGGGAGATTGCAGTCTGCTGACAGTAAGGGCACAACAAGGAGAGATGTTCATATGATATTTTTACATCTCCAACAATGCAACCAGGGAGTTAATCACAAACATGAATAAAAAAGATGGAATGGTGAAACTTCATGGTTGAAAGCTCTGCAGCCATTTGATATGGAGATACAAACTCATTCATTATCGCAGCTGATGGCTTTAACAGCTAAAGCCCAGCTTTGGCTCTGACAGTCTTGGCTTGCACATCAGAATATCTGAAGGAGATTATATACTAAGCATAAAACAAAGCAAGCCTGCAAAGTTGAAGATGATCTTCCAGTTTTTCAGCCAGCCTCCCAAAGTGGACTCTAAATTTCCTGATGATGGTTCAAAATATTACGTTTGGCGGTAAGGAAAATCTTTTGCAATGAAAATAAAAAGGATTTTTCACTGCTACCCGTTGCATGGGATTCATCCTCTTTCTTTCTCTGATCTCTGATTGATGCTTGTTGATCTGTGAATCTATTATTGGGGAGTACCGATAGCACAGCAGAATGTAAGTCCCTGACCTCTCCAACAAGCTGACAGGCTTGTTTTGTTGCACAATAAAGCCTGTCGGTTTTCATCAGGTTCACAGTATGACACTAAGTGGTGTCACTCACCAACACGCCGTCTGTTTAACAACGTCGCAGCATCGGCAGCAGTGCAACACTTTAGCTATTCAATATAGTGGTGATGGCATGTCACCTCTTTGTGTTGTTTTTTTTTTTTTTCTGGCAGCAATGAGCACAAGGCACCAAGAGGACTCAGTGTCCTCATCTTATCCTTCTTGTTTTAACAGCATGACACCTTACAGTCCATAGCAGCTGTCACCTACCTGAGGACTTTTTTATAGCTCACCCATACATCATGGAGTATCATGGACTTGTCTAGGGGAGGCCAGACCATAACATGATGATTTATTGTCATGATATAAAGAAAAGAGTATATGCAACTTCAGGATGAGCTTAATGCAGCAACAAACTTAAATTATCTAAGAAAAATAACAACCAAACTAATCAATTCAAACAAAAATAAAATAATTTACTTCTCTACACAAAAGGCAGATCAACCCTGCAAGCTACTTTAATTCTGTCTGTCTGTCAGAATTATGCAAATAGGCAACAGGCAACATGTAAAATGCATACTAAAAGAAACAGTAGCATTTAAAACAAATGCACTAAAGTCAGTGGCAGCTGGTTGAGTTTTCTCCGGGGGGGCTATAAATTTAAATTAAATGTATACCAAAAACCAATCAAACGTATACTGACTTATGACACTAGTATCTTTTTATAACAAAAAACATTATAAAAACACTTTATAAAACGAAAACATATTTTCATGTATAGGTTTACTTTTTGTACATAAATCTTGCCCTTCTGAGGCTTTGTGAAGATAAATCTGTGTTTTGCATGGTCCAATATTGTGCCATAAACCTAAAAAAAAATATGTAGGAATTAATTAATATGTACCAGTTTTATATTTTTTTTATATATATAACTATTTTCTGAGAATGTGTTTATGTAAGAGAAACAACGCAAATTAACAAACACCTAGAAAAAGTACACTATATTATATTATTTTCCATGTGAATCCCAGATTGTTCATTTTTCTTTGCCTTTTCTAAGAAGTGCTTAAAATCAGTCCTGCCTGTCTTTATCCATGCTGGGTCAGAACCTGACATTTGAAAAATGAGGCAGAGAAAGCAGAATAAAGCATTAGCCTCGCTGCATGCAGTTAGCTAAGCCTTTTTGCCAAACCAGGTCCTCGAAGAGGACGTTTCTTGCACCATTTCTCTCTTTCTACAATGCGTCTGCGCAAATAATCTGTGCTGTGGAGGGAGGTGGTGAACAAATACACTTCCTGTCGCCTCAGGTCGCTGCTTAGCTGCACCCAAAGCTCTCCTATACCTTTGTATTGCAGAGGAGCTACTGTGCATGTACAACTTTTAACAAGAGTGAATGGGTAAGCATTCTCCCACCCTAGGTCGGAAATACCTCACCAATCAGACAAAAACTGGAATAAAGCTTTACTCGTCATTAAAGATTAAATATTTATCTTTCTAAAATAGAAAATATATATTAGGTAGTTTAAGTTTTAATTTTAAATTAATATATAGAAGAAAATAAAGTACCGCCTAAAGTACTCTCCATGCACTTTTTATGTGTGCACATTCAACACGATAAGCTGCCGTAATTTGTCAGAATGAGACCATGCTCCTCTGCATTCTTCATTTATTCTATTATGCAGTCTTTAAGAGTTTAATTTTGTCTTCATATAGAACTGCCTTCCCTGTCATCAGCTGACAGTTTTGTAAACAAACAATGCTGCACAGAAAAGAAAGAAAAAAATGCTTCACATAAGCTGCAAACTGATTAGAAATATGAATGTTTGTGTTAAACTACTGTATAAATAAGTGTTAATTTAAGCCTCACTTACCTCAATACAAACAGTAAACCTAATATTAGGTTAGCTCACAAAAAGTCAAACATGTGACATTAATCCTTATTTCAGTTAAAACGCATCCATGGTGTATTTAAGTAATAAAATAGTGGCTTCACTAAAACAATATGTAACTCTCTAAGAAAACAACTATTAGTCTTAAAGATGTTTTGCTAACACTGGAAAAACAATCTAGAATTAAGTAAAAAAAAATCTCTAAATTATGTGTATTTACCCTTAATTTGAGTATGTAAATAAGATAGTGTGCCAATGGAATGAGTATTTTTATTCTTAAAAATAAGGAAATTAGATAAAATGCTCTTGAAATAAGAAAATGCAATTGTGTTTTCCTATTTTAAGAGTAAATTGTCTTGTTCCATTGGCAAAATGTCTCTTTTACCTCCTCAATCCAAGAACAAATGCACTTATTTTAAGAAAAAATGACTTACTAGGGTTAGATTTCGATTTTTTCCAGTGAAGTTACAACTAGCAACAAAACAGAAGGGTCTCAAGAGGCGGGATTACCTGCAAAGTAGCCAATCACAGGCAGTTTACTTCCCCGGGTTGGTTCCACCCTCAAAATGACATAAGTTGACATGAGAATCGTCAGGCGCATAAAAAACAAGACAGTGCAGAGAGGAACCATGCAGTCCTGATTGGGATTAATTGGGGCCTCATGGTATTACATCTGCCTGAACAAAGCGTTCAAAATGTGCGTGGAGAGTAGTTTACACATTGTGTGTTTTAAATTAAAGAGACTGATTGATGATTGATTGACTTTATTGATCTCACAGTGGAGAAATTTACTCGTTACATTAGCTCAAATAGTGAAAAAGAAGAAAATGTGCCAAAGGACGATTCAATAAACTGCTTATTATTTAGACACATTTATTTTGTCATTTTGTATTCACAAGTGTAAACAAAAATACATTTCGTTCAGAACAGCTCTCTAGACAATTTCATTTTTTAAAGTGCAGCCTTCATAAGGTAAGCAGCAGAGATAGAAAAAAACAACAATATTATTATTATTATGTGTGTGCATGTTTTGCAGAGTTCTGACTTGATAGATTTTAAACTGAAACGGGTACAAAGATGCAAACGCTGGTTGGATAAGCGGAAAATGAATGCCATGTGAGCAGAGTCTCTTTATATATTTTTTTATCCAGGTAATAAATCTGCATTCTGCAATCTTCAGACTCCACCTATCATGCACAGGTAACTGCACAGTAACATTTGCATATTTAAAGACAATAAAACAGCATCGTCCCACCTCAGGCATAACAAAGCTCTTTAAAAAGGCAGGGAACTCCAAATAAGACCTTTAGACTTAGACAACCTTTATTGTCATTTTGTATACACAGATTGTATACAAAATGAAATTATGTTCTGTAAAGGTCTCATGACATTTCTATTTCCTAAAGTGCAGCAGTGATCAAATTTAAACAGTGTAGGAAAAAAAATATGGTGCAAAAAACGCAATGACATGGATGTTCAGAGCATTAAATATGTGTGGTGCAAATATGCAGAATTTTGGATAGGTTTTATCAATGTGATGCAGAGTCAGTGACATGATCAAGAGTTTTTCTAAAAGTTCAGCTGTCTAATGGTGGTGAGGAAGAAGCTGTTTCGGAATCTGCTGGATCTGCATCGAATGCTTTGAAGTGTCTTCCCAGAGGGCAGCAGGGAGAAAAATCCATGGTGGGGGTGTGAGGGGTCACTGATGATGTTACGGGCTCGGGACATACAGCACAGGAATGAAATGTCTTTTATGGAAGGAAGAGGATCCGCGATGATCTTCACTGCTGTTCTCACCACTCTTCTCACCTTCTTCCAGTCTGAGGCGCTGCAGCCTCCACACCACACAGTGAGACAGCTGGTCAGAACGCTCTCTATGGTGCTTCTACAGAAGGTGGTGAGGATGAGTGGAGGCAGGTGGGCTCTCCTCGTCCTCTGCAGGAAGTACATGCCCTTTTGACCAGTGAGGTGGTGTTTATAGTCCAGGTGATGTGCACCCCCAGGAATTTGGTGCTGCTGAACATCTCCGCAAATGAGCTGTTGATGAGCAGTGGAGCTTGCTAAGCCCAGTTCTTTCTGAAGTCGACAATTATCTCCTTTGTCTTCTCCTCATTCAGAATCAGGCTGTTATCTCTGCACCAGTCCACCAGCTGCTCCACCTCCTCTCTGTAGTTCTGGTCGTAGTGTCATCTGCAAACTTCACGATGTGATTGGTGGTGAACCTGGGGACGCAGTAATGTGTCATCCGGGTGAACTGCAGAGAGCTCAGGACTCAGCAATGAAGAGAGCCTGTGCTTAGAGTGATGACAACAGAGATGTTCCGTCCAACCCACTTTAATGATCTAGGTCTGCTAAACTATTAGGGATTAGGTCTGCTATGAATATAATAACCGGAAAGAACATAGTGAAAGTGAGGGAGGGTCAGCAGCAGCAAGGCTCAATGATCCACATGGGATGCAAAAGCTGACCCTACCTGATAACTACGTAAGGTAATGATGGTTCAGGTGGAAAAGCATCAGAATGCATCCATGAAGGCAACTGCTGAAGAGCTGGGAGTTAATAAATAAGTTTGACAACTACCTGCTCCTTTTCAAATATGTAAAAAAAAAAAAATAAAAAAAAAAGATACAGTTTTACTTTAAGGGTAAGGTTGTCATACTTCTAGGTCTGGGTGCAGGCGGGCAGGTGCTTTTAATCTGAGTTGATTATCACCCTTCTTAAGGAGCTGGAATCAGGAGGAGGGCGTTAGTTCGTTAGTGCTATTGCGTGGTACAAACTGATCCTTTGCCTAGCCTTGCTTTCTAATTTACCCAGATCCTTGCTTCTTCATGAAACTCTGGATCCCAATCCCAAAACCACTCCATAGAACTCACTTCACTCTGGACCCTTAGCAGAGACAGTTACAGTCTACGTCCAGGAACCCGTGAGACTATGGGCCTCTGATCTGCTTAAAGCCCTCCTGCCTGAGCTCACCTGCCTGTCCACCCTCTGACACCACCATCGGAAATAACCAACCGGACCTGCACCACCCACCTGGACCACTGGACATAATCCTTCCCAAACAGATGCCAAGCCTCCTTCTCAGTGAGGTACAACATCCCTCATCATTCAAACCACCACCAACCAGTTCCAGCAGAACCCAGAAAACGCAGCCAGTCGGAATCCTCTCTGTACACACCACAACCTTCAATAAAAACTCTTAACTGCTCTTTGCCTCCGTGATTGCTCTCATTCAGAGTCTTCAACTTAAAACATGACAAAGGTGTCATGATCTTGGCACTGATGGCTGGCCTAATTGCTCATTTCATTCACCTGCCTAACTCTGCCCGATTTATAATTTCCACTCCTTTAATCCACCTGCTACTTCTTCTTTATGTACTTCTCAGTCCCAGCTATCGGGGCCCGATTATTGAGATCATTGCTGAGGCTCTAGTTCATGTTCTCGTTCTCGGGGGCAAGTGGTGAGAGGTTTTTACCGTTTTGTAGTGTTTCTGATATGTTCTGCCTCTCAACCATTGGACCTGCCTGTTCCCATCTGAACGTTATGCCTGAACTCTCTGTGGACTTCTGGAACCCTGAACCAGCCTGTTCCTTTTCTGATCAGTATCCCTTTTTTTTTTTTTAGATGTAGACAAGCTTTATTGTAATTTTGAATACAGAGTGTATACGAAACGAAATTTCGATGCATACAGCTTTTCAGCAGAGAAATGAACATTTCCATTTATAAAGTGCAGCTGTCATCAGAAGGTAAACAGTTTAGGAGAAAACGAAAACCAGCTCTCTGATTAAATCAGGAAATTGTTAAGAACTGAGGACAGATGAACCCAGTATTCAAGGAGAGACAGTCAGTAGGAAAGTTCAAAAAGTTTATTAAATAAACAAAACAAAAGCGGAGCTGTTGCTCGCGGACACTGCAGGCAGGGGGTGCGGGGCACCGCCCAATCTCAGACACTCTGGTTTAACAGTCCAGACCAAGAATTTCCCCAAGTGCTGCAGTCCCAGAGGTCATGCTGGAAGCCGATCCCGGTCAGGGATCCCCAGAACAGACAGGAACAGAAACAGGTGGCAAGATCCAGACTTCCAGGCATCCACAGGCTCCCAGGAGGGTTAACAGTCTGACTGGGACCAGAAGCGTGACCAGGTGGTCACGCACAGGAGCAGACAGGATCAGGTGAAGACAGGCAGGCTCAGTGGAAGAAGGTAGCCGAGACAGGACGTGGAACCGGAACTTGAAGCAGGACTTTAAACTGGTCTCCTCCCTGGAGCCAGGCTTACTGGATAAAAACTGAACCTCCCCGCATATAGAGCCAAAAACCCAGAGGACTCCACGGGGGAGGAACAGTGGACAGTCAGGAGACAAGACAAACGCTAAAACCCTCTTTCCACTGGCTGCCAGGATCCAGAACATGAACCAAGGAACAAAACTAACAGACAGGCTAACAGAAAGACAAGTAATGATCTGGCACTGAATGCTCAGGCTGAACTGAATATAACCAACAGGAAACAGGTGAGAGGAATAAATTATAATTGAGGCAGGGAGGGAAAAACAACAGGTGAAAGGAATGACTAATTAAGGGAAAGCAAACAGGCCAGATCATGACAGAAATAAGACATTATTGCCTTTAAGGAGAAAAGAGACACAGGACGCACTGCATCCATTGAACAAAACCTGCTCCTGACCGGGTTAGCTGTGGGACAATGTTGGCATGGTAACATACACAGAGTTTTCCTAATTTTAGGTTTCAGTAAACCTGCTTTGTGAAACGGGTGTCATGTGTAAAAATATGCAACATTATTTCACTGGGGATAAAAGACAAATTGCGCTGGAAAAACAGTTGGACCGCTGAAGTTCACTAAAGCTGCAGGTAATGTCAGGTATACACTGCAAAATCTGTTGCCCTTTTCGAGCTGATTCTCCAGTCGTGCAATGATTTTTTTGATCGGGCAGACTATCAGCCTCATGGTGTGTCATGCATCATGTAGTATACAGGGGGTAACGAGGGGCAATCAGCCTCTTGTGATCACCTCCCGATCAAGAATGGTATGATTGGGAGAAAATCAAACATGTTTGAAATTCAGTCAGCCCTCGTGAGGTGCTCATGGGCAAATCCTGCTGTTGATGTTGGGAGCTGGAGAAAATCCCATCTTTCTCCAGCAGAGTCCGCCGTGGATCCTCTGAGGGAGCCTCCTGCACAGGTGCAGCTCATCAAGANGTAGCCGAGACAGGACGTGGAACCGGAACTTGAAGCAGGACTTTAAACTGGTCTCCTCCCTGGAGCCAGGCTTACTGGATAAAAACTTAACCTCCCCGCATATAGAGCCAAAAACCCAGAGGACTCCACGGGGGAGGAACAGTGGACAGTCAGGAGACAAGACAAACGCTAAAACCCTCTTTCCACTGGCTGCCAGGATCCAGAACATGAACCAAGGAACAAAACTAACAGACAGGCTAACAGAAAGACAAGTAATGATCTGGCACTGAATGCTCAGGCTGAACTGAATATAACCAACAGGAAACAGGTGAGAGGAATAAATTATAATTGAGGCAGGGAGGGAAAAACGACAGGTGAAAGGAATGACTAATTAAGGGAAAGCAAACAGGCCAGATCATGACAGAAATAAGACATTATTGCCTTTAAGGAGAAAAGAGACACAGGACGCACTGCATCCATTGAACAAAACCTGCTCCTGACCGGGTTAGCTGTGGGACAATGTTGGCATGGTAACATACACAGAGTTTTCCTAATTTTAGGTTTCAGTAAACCTGCTTTGTGAAACGGGTGTCATGTGTAAAAATATGCAACATTATTTCACTGGGGATAAAAGACAAATTGCGCTGGAAAAACAGTTGGACCGCTGAAGTTCACTAAAGCTGCAGGTAATGTCAGGTATACACTGCAAAATCTGTTGCCCTTTTCGAGCTGATTCTCCAGTCGTGCGATGATTTTTTTGATCGGGCAGACTATCAGCCTCATGGTGTGTCATGCATCATGTAGTATACAGGGGGTAGCGAGGGGCAATCAGCCTCTTGTGATCACCTCCCAATCAAGAATGGTATGATTGGGAGAAAATCAAACATGTTTGAAATTCAGTCAGCCCTCGTGAGGTGCTCATGGGCAAATCCTGCTGTTGAAGCATAGGTACAAGCGTCTATGAACCGACTTACCAGAACCTTGCGCACTGCCCATGTGTAAATAAGGGAGTTCTTCCAGATTAACGAGTCTGACCAGCTGCACCTCTCAGCATCAAGTCCAAGTGTGGTTTTTGGATGTACAGTGTGAGAAGGTAGATCGCATCCATTGTGCCATACAGTGTAACAACATGCATCATGAGCTGTGAACTTTTAAACCCTGCATTTTCAACATACAGTTTTAGCTGTAGCTGCGTACAATAATTGTTAGGAATCCAGTTTGTGTGGGTTTTTTGTGTTTTTCTCCCTCCACCACCAGATGGCGCCCTGTTCACCGTTGGGCCTCCCTGCACACCTGCACGCCTCGTTGAATCATTGCTCGAGGAGTATTTGAGCAGTGGGCTGTCACTACTGCGACACCAGAGTGTTTGCCCGTTTTGGGTACTCTATCCAAGCTGAGATTAGCAGAGTCTAACCTGAGCCTTTGTTTCTCTGAGTCTTATCAAGTTTTTGTCTTTGCTCTTCGGCAGGAAGCCCTCCAGGTGTAACTGGATACCCGGATCTTCTCCCCCTGGAAGGGTTAAGTGAGAACACACTGAGCAGGGGAAAACCTCCACATGATCCGTTCAAGTCCTCTTTGGAAATCTGAGTGACAGTCCGCTCCTTTACTCCTCTGAGTCCAACGTGTGTCTATCTGTCCTATCTCCAACGAGTTCCCTCTTCTCTGGATTAACCCCCACAAGCTGGATTCAAGGATTGACAAGAGCCCCCTCAAACGTGAGTCCCTCTCCAGTAATATACTAACCTCAGTCAAGTTTCGTACGGTCCCTGAACTGATCACTGTGATCTCCCCTTCAGACTTTCCGGTTCCGGTTCACCAGTCCACTGAGTTCTAGATCAACTCTTGTTATTCATCTACATTAAAATATACCTGTTAAACTTTTTCCCTTGGTCTGTGTGGTGTCAGAGTGGTTCTCTGCATGTGGGTCAGATCACTTAAATCAATCATGACAATTATTGAAAATATCTTACAGTGTATGCCCTGCTTTAATCTTCTGTTGTTGCTGGGAAGGTGATGGATATTTTATTTTTGCACTGCTCTGAACCTTCCACATCAATGCCTTTTGCACCATGTCTCTCCTACATTGTTTACTTTTTGAGCACTGCTGCACCTTATAAATGGAAATGTTCAATTCACTGCTAAGGTGCTCATTCACTGTTGAAAAAGCTGTATGCATTGAAATTTCATTTTGTATACACTCTGTGTATACTTAGACACAACAAATGACAATTAAGTTTGTCCTAGTCTAGATAGATAAGCGCATATCCTTGCTAATAGTGCTGCTTGCATTAGCAAAGCTTTTAAGCCCTGTTCTCTGGGTTGCTTCTGGTAGTTCACTGGTGCTGGTGGTAGATGGCGCTGCTTGTGTTTATGTCAGCTCATTAAACCCAGTGCTGGGGATGTATTTATGCTCAAAAATGACTATTGAAATACTGTCAGGATGGAGGCGCAGAGTGTATAGCCTAGTTTTATCATAAGAAACAGGATTTTGTTCTTTTTGGTACAGGAATATAACCTCACTATGAACCTTCACAGAGCATCGCAGTCACTTCTCTTAATGTTCAAAGTCCCTTTTCCCAGCTATGATTTCAGACCGAAATATATAAACAAGTTATCAGCCACGTTAACATCTAGGTGTTAAGACAAACAACCATAAAAAGCACACATGCAGCTGCAAACATGGAGTACTAACTCAGCAAGTCCCACTTTCAATTATGTTGTTCCATAACACATAATACACTTGTGCATGCAAGCGACCTTATACCATGCAACATTGATTACTCTTGCAGAATTAAAGCCAGGAATCAGGCTCTGGCTTCCACAGCATCCAGAAGTGACACCTTAGCTTGGCATTTATTTATTTATTTTTTTGTGTGGCAGCAGGCGTTAGAAAAACACATGATGTAGCCAGTTGTTTTGGAGGGCAAATGGGGCAGGCATCATAAAGACTGGTTTTATTAGCTGTTGCTTGATTTGTTCCTGCAGCCTGCAGCATGAGCCGCCAAATCAATGCGTCCAGCTGTTCTCCCAGCTCGCTTGGACTCTCTGGGCGCGCAGCAGGTGTATGGCCCGCTTGGCTAGGTCACACACACCCGCTCACATAACAAATAATAATGGCCTCCACACACGGCCAATCAATCACTGTTATGGCCTTGCACGGGGAGACGGACGCTCACACAATCCATGGGAGAGTTTGAGTGCTAAATGTGGTGCAAAGTTGGAGAAAAACACAGTGACGGAAACCCTTGCTCATATTTGTAGAGCACATTTTTTGTGGAAACTGATCGTTACCTGTAAAAATCCTTTCAGGATTTCCAGTTCTGAACTTGTAACTTTATAAGCACAACGACATGCTTTAACTAAGTGCTCAAGCACCCCTAATCTAGTATGCCTGACTAATAAAGTAAGGATTTGCCAAAGGTTGCTCATGTATAAAACGAAACTAGACCTTACAAAGATCAAAAACACATGCACTTTAATAGGGTTTTCCCCCAGGCAGTTTGCTTCTCATTATTACGCCTTTACATAAACTTTCAGTCTGTTGCCAAAAAATAGGGGAACATGCCTTTAATGTTTTTCACAAATAGAATACAGTTCACTTTGATCTGGTGTGTTATAAAGAATCTCCACATAGTGTAAAGTAATGCAATTCAGATTCATCCAAGTAAGCTGGGGCTGGATGTAGTAGAGCAATATATCGTCCATCCAACCATGCTGCTCGTCTGTGGGTCAGAGTTATTTGGCTTAGGAGGCTTAAACATTGATTGGGATCAGGTATTGTATAGTAAATCGCAGAAAAATAATCCTTGGTATGATCTCTTTTCCCGAAACTGTTGGCTTTCTTCTTAATATTTTCTCCATCCATCTCTCTATAATGGAGCAGGTGTTAGTGTCCCTTTCTATTTCTCAGATATGCCCACTATGTGCAACTTGCTACACCTGCTCCCGTCTTACAGATCCTCAATTCTATTAGCAAGATTGAGATACTCTGGTCTCATAGATGCTTGCAGAATATCTTTTTAGCAAGGATTATCCTTAATGGTTTGTGCTGTATCTCTGCAAACAGAAAGATGAATACTGTGCATGACTCTTCCACAACAGGCCATGGACTGAAGTCTGAAGTCTTCTCTACATTAAGTCATCTTCTTTTCTTTAGTCACCTTTTTAGGGCAAATTTAGCTCATACTCTGAGTTATATTACCACTCTGACCCTGCTTAGTCTTCTTTCTAGATTACTTTTGAAAGATTTGTTAAAAGACCAACTGGCTTTGAGAAATGAGTCTGCTCAGTGTGCCACCATACCCGGAAGGATTGCCCAAAGGATATCAATATAATTTTATTCCGTTTCTGCATCAAAATCCTTAAATTTTGGTCCTCATCTTACATGACTATCATATTGATAATAACTGTAATAGTAACAATATTAATCATTAGTATTATTTCTGAAAATGTACACCCTAAATGGTGATTACATTTTCTTCTGTAATTATTCGTTTCCTAAATCGACAGAGGATTATCAATAGATTATTGGATATTTCGGAATCAGTGTTGCTTGCTTTAAACTTTTTCAAGAAGTGCCCCTGGCTACTGAAAGCACAGCAAAGAAATGACTATTATCTTACTTCAGGTGCTTAGTATAATGTAATCTTATCTTAAACTACAAAATAGTCATTCCATTGGGAGATCCTACTATTTACCAACTTGAATTTGGGGCAGCTACCATTATTTTAAGTCATTTTTACTTATTTTTCTATTAGTTTTTGCAGTGTGTTTAAAAGCATAGTTAAACAGTAACCCTCTTTTTGTGCTTGCTATGGGACCTTATTATGGCTTATTTGTTTTCTGACTCATGAAGCAAAAGATCTTTTTAATTCCATCCACTGAATTCCAATCTGCTCAGACAGATGTATTACAGTTTCTGTTTCTAACTCTACTGGGATTTAGTGTCAACTTCCATTCATTTTAGTAACACAGTGGTTTATTTCCTGTATCCATAAGTTTAATCAGACCTTCGCAATTTAACTTTAAAAAGATTGCTAACCCTTATAACTGGTGTTTGCTGAATTAGAACTGGGCTTTGGAACCCATAAGGCCCATTGTTCTTCAGTTGTCACCTGACTATACAATAAAAGTCCACGCACACATTCCTGAGGGAACAATTGATCTTAGTTATAGCTCAGCTCTGCTCTGAACCAGTTTTTTTTTAAGTAACTTAGTGACAAGCTGAAGTGGATGATGAAATATACCCCCCCCCCCCCCCCCAACCGGGTTCCTGTAACCAAACTGTCCTCTGTTGTGTCCTCGTGTTACATCACATGTTTACAACAATTGGTTATCAAACTTAGTACTCATCGTATTAAAGGGCCAGCAGAAACCTGAACTTCAGCCCAAACATCATCAGCAACCTTCCTAGAATAATAGATAATTTATATTGTCTTTTATTTATGCTTGTAATTGTTGGTGTTTCACACATGTACATTGTTCTTCTATTTTAGAAACAAACCCAGGTTGCCTCGACACATAAAACATGGCTAAAGGACGTCACACTAGCTATATTTGTTGCAATTAGAAAATAAAACACCAGCCTAAAATGAATCCATCCTCTAAGGAGCAAATCTCAAAACATCTGGTGTAGCTAAAGTGTGTGG
The DNA here is from genome assembly GCF_000732505.1 of Cyprinodon variegatus. Classification (NCBI taxonomy): domain Eukaryota; kingdom Metazoa; phylum Chordata; class Actinopteri; order Cyprinodontiformes; family Cyprinodontidae; genus Cyprinodon; species Cyprinodon variegatus. Next base: position 119,575 of record NW_015151175.1, read on the forward strand.
GGGAGGTGATCCATAGACTGAGAACAACTAAACTTACGAAAGAGTTAGACGAAAAGGAAGAAAATGCAGATTAAAATAGAGTGCAAGGAATCCCTAACATGCATTAAACATACTTTAAATGTTGTGTTGTAGATGCATATATTTATGTACCTATATGTTAGTGAGCTGCAGACAACTGCTATATAAAAGGGACATATACATGGTGAAGTTCTAAGCAGCTGGTTCCTGCAGTTGCCCTTTTCCTCACATGAAAGGACACCAGTCACACTGCAGCAACACACATTTGTGTGTTAGACATGAAAGAGAAAAGCAGCAACAGGCATCTCCAGGAAATATTCAGAGCCTCATTAATCACTGCTACATGATGTGTGCCTTTAACATGGCACAACTATTTATCTGTGTGTGTTTGTGTATTGGTGGGTGTGTGTTGGGGGGGTCCTCATGTCTATTTTCTGTTTTCTTCTGTTTTAGGAGGTTACCATGCAACAACAGTTTTATCATAGGTCAAATTCTAACATCAAGAAAAAAAATCTAACATAAATATCTCAGGGTTGGTGGAAGTTAGTCGAAGACCCAAATGCATAGATGAAGAGGCAGAGATGAGTTCTGCTGATTTAATGGAAAGTTGATGGCAAAAGAAGCACAAATGCGAGACCACCAACAAGAAACCAAAAAACAGCCAGGGAGAGATACACATGACAAGCTAAGCATAGCAGAAAGCAGCAATGAGGAACTGCACAGGGGGTGTATATATATGGGGAACAAAGCAAAAAATGGGCTAATGATCTGATATAGAGCAGGTTTGGATAGACGCAACTAGAAGGGAGCCAAGGGGAAAGAAAAGAGGCACAAGGGGGAAACAGAGTAACACAAAAACACAACACTGCAAGAAAACAACTACAAAGACACAACAATACAGAGAAACTAAAAATAAACCTCAACAAAGGGCAGAACTCTGACATTATATTATTGTGTATAATCTGTAAACAGCCTATGTTTATTTAAATGCAAGTTATACCAATAAGGAACATTTTTGCAGATTAGTCTACCTCAAAGAAGTACAACTAGAGATGAGTCCAGCAACATTGATGCATCGGTGCCACATGTTTCAAGTAATAGAGTGAAGCTCCTGTGTCGGTGCGCAAACCGTTTCAAGAAAGTCACGATACTGGCGCCGTTTCAAAATGACTGACATACTAACGTGTTTATAGGCGCATCTGTGAACACGATGCATCTACCAAAAAACTTTTCTGGTAAATTTTAAAATTCGTGAGGAAATATGGAGCAGCCTTAAGGCGAAAAAAAGGTTTCAGCCATATGGGACCATTTTCATCTCATATTTGTTTTGATTTTCACATGTCATCCTGTTCCTCTTAGTTATCACCCGAGTTAATTTAATTAAATTCAAAAAGACATTACAGTACTATACTTACTGTATTTATGTTGTATTTTTTTTATGCTTGTAAACAATCATCCGCATTTACATGTTCATCTCAATGTTCACATTATTTATGGATTGCATCTACAAATATCAGAGATATGTTCATATATACAAGGAAGTTGAATAATACAATATAACATAGAATGGGTAAATTTTAGCATTACCAGGAATCAAGTCAGGGTCAGTATAGTCTGCCAAATGGGCTGCATCTAAGGATTTTAAAATTAGTGACACAAGATTAACTCAGTCCCAATACAATTTGCAAATGCGTCAAAACGCTTCATGATGCCTCATCGACATATCACTAAGCACTACCTACAGTATCAGTGAGACATTGTTGTTACTTTCGGGACCCTTTTTTACCCACACTTATTCTTTGAGAGGATTTTACAATTACTGCAAACTGTAAACCCAAACTTCAGAATAATATTACATCAGGCAGAATTATTTTTTTTTTTTAACTAGAAATGTCGATTTAATATGTAATCATGTTATTTGACATATTTTCAATTTAATGCTAGTAACTCACTACATAGAATGTTTTAATAACAAATTACTGCATCCTGCTGGCATGATAATGTATATTTTTGTCTTTTAAGCTTTATTTTTGATCACCTTACTAGTAACTCTAGCCTTTTGTTGTCTATTTACCATAACAGCATCATGTCATATGGATTACATCTTTGCACAAGCTGAAACAACGGCGGTAACAGAATGTGGAACTCCCAGCATTATCCAAAATAATAAAACAAGAAGAACAGTCTAAGATCAAATTTAAAAAGGCAAAAGAAGATATTTGAGAGATAAAACTGCAGTTACGCTGGGAAAACAGTCTGAATGCTGGAGTTCACTAATGCTTGAGCTAAAGCTCAGGAAACATTCTGACGTTGCTCTGAAGGTAATAGACGTGCTAATATTGCTGCAGGGTTTAGCAATAATTTTAAGCCCTGTCTATTAATCTGACTACTTTGTGAGAGGCATTGCAGCACAGCTTTGACTTATTTAACTACTTCTATGGCCAACCAATGTCTTTCTGGTACTTTGCAATACTGCTACCATGTCTGTTTATTTTAGCTGCTGTAGTTCTATTTAGGCTCAAAAAGGACTATCAAAACACTATCAGGACAGACGCTTCAAATATATAGCCTATTTTATTATAATCCACAAATATTTAGTATATGCATGTAATTGTGTCTATGCACAATTAAAGGTAATTTCTAAAGAATAGTTTTATCTTGATAAATTATTCAAATCTGTTCGCATATTCTAATTTATTAAATATAACATTAAATGTTAAGCTTTTTTGTTTGGTCTCCTGGTCTGTGTGTCTAAATCGTTATAGTTCTAGATTTATAGTTTTCTGTTATATTAACTTCAGGATCCACTTACTTAAACTGTAATTCATTTACAAAAACAGAACAGAGCAACACATGAAATGTAATTTTATCTGTGGCTATAATACATTTGTGCCACTTAGATTACATATTTGTATTTATTGCTGCTTTTTAATTGTAGAAGCTCAAAGGTCACATGGTCTGGTAAAAATAGGCGAGTGGTTGGCTTCCTTTTGTTACAGAGAAAAGGCTGAAACCTAGAACCCAGCGACTCATAATTCTCCCTTTATGGTTTGCTGGATACCAGCGTTAAGCTTGACTGAGGCTCATTATTTATGAGCTTTTAACTGAGAGATACTGGTTTTCAAAAGACCAGAAGTCACCGCAGCTCAACCTGACACTTTTAATGCAGCTCTATTTGGAAGTTCATAAAAGATGTAGACTGTTTTTTATTGGCAAACTCTTGATATTTTGAGCTGAAAGAGTAGAGCAGTATTTTCCATCAAAGGAAAGCTCAGTGACAGCAGCTGTCACACAGGCAGTCTTCATGGGGCAAGGTTTTTTAAAATGTATGCATCTCTCATTTATAACTGACTATATTGTTTTGGCTTTGCCTTTAATTTGAAAATATTAACTGATGACCAAAAGTTATGGAAAGAATACAACACTAATATTGTGTTTTGGCTGAAAATGTGCCAGAGATGAGGATGGAAGCTGCAGCTTATAAATTACAAAATTTTCTCTCAGATCATTGTACCATTTAAGGGTTGAAGTAACAAAGATGTTGTGTTTGATAAATATAACCAAACATATATTGTTAGCTAACCTGCTTAAAAAGGATCAGGATTTAATATCTATAGAAAGCCCAACCCATTGCCCTTTAGAGTGGCTACTTTTCCACTAACCACTACAATAAAATTTATAAATCTGAACAACTGCACTAAACATAGCTATGGGCTCCACCTTTGACTAACTGTATGTGTTTTCTTCTTTTCCTTGCTTTGTTTTCATTCTTCCTTTCCTTCTTTTTTCCCTTTTGATATGAAGACCGTCTCAGAGCTTAATTGCTAACTCTTTCTTTCCTAGACAGAGCCCCTTGTGGAGCTACTTTACGGTTACCTTTTCTAGCATAGAAAGTTTTTCTAAATCAGTGCTTTTAGTTTCCTTTTGTGTGTTTGCTTCTGTCTCTTTGAACGCCAGTCGGCCTCTGCAGATGGCTGCTCAGACTGAGCTTGGTTTTGCAGAAGCTTTCTTCATGTTGAAGATAGTTTATCCTCTCCACTGTCTCTGCATGCATGCTTGTGTGAGGGATTGCTGTAGATAGAAAAGTTTTAATATATGATTGTCTCTGTAAAGCACCCCCAGAGGAAGTCTTGTAAATTGGTGTATAGAGATAAAATGAATTTAAATGAAGTCTGTGTGCAAGTCAGAATGACTCGCTGTGGCGTTCCCATAATAAAGGACCACATTAAAGGACTTAAATGTAAAAATTCCAAAACGGTTAAAGTGAGCTTTTTTAAAAGATAGTCATAGAAAGAATGTACTTATTATAAGTAAACCATCACTGATCAAATAAAGGAACTTGGAGGAATATCTGTGTTAAACAATGCAATGGAACAGGCCTGAGGGCAACCAGTGATCTATTCTGACCCACATAGTGGCATATCTATGGGAACCTCAGCGAAGTGCTTGCTTTATTACATTAGAGTTCGTTTTGCAAAGAAAATAAAAGATTCTAGAGGCAAATTCACTCCTGTTGATACTTATATCAGTTGTCTGTTTTAAATAACATTTGGAAAAAAGACATATAGATGAAAATGGACTTTTGATTGACAGCATATTATTAAAGCTTGGAAAGATTGTTACAGTAAATCATATTTTGGACTTGTGTCCAAATTTAATCCTATAGGCTTAGTGCAACCTGCGCAAGAGTTTAGGGCAAAGCCATTTTTAGCACAATCGGGTTATTTTATGTCGTGTAACAGCTCTGTAGACGTAGACAGAATCAAGATTTGGTATGATCCAAATAAACTATTCTGTTCTCTGTGTGATTCTACCAACTTTCTTGACTGCCTGTTTTTGAAAGAGGAAAGGTTAAAATACTGCAATTTAAAAAGGTTACTATGGCTAATAAACAGATGTCATGCATGTATCAAAATGCACTTTATCATCTAGAGAAAAACTAGCAAAGTGGTGTTCAGAGGTAGAGATAAGTTTCAGCTTGGGTTCTCTGCACAGTCTTGCTGATAGAACACCACTTCACTTCACTTCCTTTTCCTAAGAAAGCTATCATCACCCTGCTGCCATTAGCCACTAGACAAAATAACCCATAAGGCCCAATCATAACAGCAGGTCTGTCAGTCCTGACCTGCACAGTAAAAGAATGACAGAAGGCCGTATTTTTCCTTGCAGAGAGAATTCCCACATCGTTTTCTTCCTTTCTGCATGTTTCCGCCTCTGTGACTGCTCAACGCCACAGACCCTCTGGTGTATTCGGAGGCTCAGACCATTAATCACACGGTTTTAACGGCATGGTTAGAGCAGAGGTGAGCAAGCGGCAGACCAGGTAACCTGATGTTTAACTCTAGAATTACACAGAGTCCGACCCAATCAAATTAAATAGTTTCTTAGTTTTCTTCATTCTACTTATAGATAAAATACAGATATTTAATCTACATTCCTTTGAATCTTAAACCAACTTGTTTAACTCTTTTTCCCCTTATGTTATCATTGCTTTGGGTTTATTTACGTATATTATTCAAATAAAAAAAGTGTCTTTTGGAAAAATATGTTTATTTCCAAAACAAGAGCAGTTTAGGAGCTTCAGGCACATATTTGTTTATTCTGGTCACAAGCACTTGATTTATGTTCATATAATAGTAACTAGTAAAAACTAAAACAGTTAAAGATGATAAACGTGGTTAAAAGTTGGGCGCAGTGCAAGAATGAGGATAGAGTATGATCAGAGACTTCAGAGTTGACCTGGAGATCTTTGCTGCGTTTGTAGCGAATTATAAGATAAATACCAAAACCATTAATAAAAAGTGTCTCAAGCTTATTTTTACATTATAATACGGTAGTTTTCTGGCCATCTTATTCTCATAATTCAAATTTATTAGTTCATATTACAAAGATTCGGAAGATGAAGGTAACTCAGATTACATTTATTAGCAGTGTATCTTTTGGTGTTTTTATAGATATCATGCTTTCATTTAACTGGGTGGGGAAGGTTTCCAAACCCAGCACCCTGTTGCACTGATGGATGGTTGTCTGTCTTTTTTTTTTTTAACATCTTACCTTAAAAAGAGGTGTTTTTTTTTTTCTTTACTGAGGTAAAGACATCCAGATTTTATTACCAACTTCTTAGGCGAGCCACAGCAGTGCCTCAGAGTGCTGAGCAGCAATCATTTAGCCGCTCTGGCAAAATATGCTTGGGCTTGTTTTTCATTGGCTTATTGCTTCGGTAATGTTATTAGTAATTTGGTTATTCGGTTAAGTGGCCTTTTAATAATTTAACAGAAATTATGTTAAACATAATGCTGAACAACAACAAAAAAAAAAACATAAGCAAGCCTCAAGTTGGTTCAAACGTCCAGAAAAGTAGAAGGTATTACAATGTGAAGAAGATATATATCCAGTTCCTGCACTAAGCTTCTTTCAGGCACATCTGAGGTATTTAGTTTTCTTCAGCCTTACAGTTTGTCTAACTCTTTCTTGTTTATTTTGCTTTGACAGATTTAACTGGCATAGGTGACTTAGTAGCTATATGTTGCACCACTGGACAACTGCCTGAGATCTGTCAGTGATCATCACTGTCCCATTGGCACTAGACAACTTCCATTACCTTGATGTTACACAACACAGTCGTGTTGTCCTCTCATATATCAAAGCTGCAAAAGTTATCAGGATAAAGTAGGTTTGGTCACAGCAGAATTTGATCTAATTCACAATATGTAACATTTAGATTTATTTCAAAAGGTCATTCTAAGCGGTTGTGATATGGACAGAGAGCACTACTACAGCCGAAGAGGCGGCTGTTCGCCAGTGCTAGCTCAGGAACATAGTGTTCGATCGGAGAAGTCTGCTGAGCAAACAGGGCACTAAAGACGGGGAAAAGCCTACAGCTGGCCTGGGCTAGCTATAAAAGCTTAACTGCCAAGGACCAAAGGAAGAGTGCAGAAGATCGGAGAAGTCTTCAGGGAAAGCAGAGGGCTGCAGGGTGGGGAAGAGGGGCTTTGGCTGACCGAGAGGAGGGCAGCGGAACTTTGGAGAAGTATTGGCTTCGGGGTTAGAGCAATGCACTTGTGCTCTGAAAAGGTTGCAAGTACACCGTTTGATCCCCACAGCCTTCACTCTGGGTCCCTGTGCAAGACCCTTAACCCCCGATTGCACCCCTTGGCGCTGCACAGTGGCAGCCCCCTGCTCCCTAACGGGATGGGTTAAGATGCAGGAGTTAATTTCTCTATTGTGAGATCACGATGTTCAATTATGCCAAGGTTAGCTGCTAGAGCAGGGGTGACGGATTAGCAGACCGCGGTCCAGATCCGGACCCATCTGCTGGCTAATCCGGAACCCAACCTGATTTAAGGCATTTATAAATTACCACGTTGTCTGACGACAGTGTCTAAACATCACTTGCGACGCTTCTCCTGATACCCCGAAATCTTGCATCCTCCGCCCCACAGTACGCCACACCTCCTGCACAAAGCAAAGCCTACAGCCTCCGCTGTTCCTCCCGTATTGCTGCGCTCTGACTTCCTCTGAGCTTTAGGAGAGCATAAGCGAAATTATCATTAAATTTATAGGAGCAAAACATGCATAAATTAACGCTTAATTTAATACGATATATAAAAAAATACCCCATCGGCATCCAGCATATGTTCAGTTTCTGATGGAGATGAGAAATCTGCTTCCTGGACTGCTGAAGTACCAATAGTTTGGATCCAAACTTTTAAATAAACAGTGTTAGTTTTTTTTTAAATATATAGCAAATATGCTCTAATTTGCAGCTACCGATCTGTTGTTACTTTATTTTGAATTTGACAAACCGGATCGTCTCGCCGTTCTTTTTTCTGTTTGGTGCAATTGAAATAGCTGGACTGGAGCGGAGCCTCCACATTTTTAGTAAGTTTGTTCAACCTGCTGCTGTGAAGCAGGATTCTCCACCACAAACATAATCAAAATAAATATGGATCCAGGCTCATAATGAGCACTTGGATATGTGCTCTAGAATGGCTTTGTCTCCATTCAAACCCAGATTTAAAGCCTTGCAGGGCAGCATAAAGCTCACTGCTCCCTTTAAGCCAGAACAAAAAAAAACAAAAAAAACAGTCAGTTCAGGTGTTTTAAAAAACATGTGAATCAGGAAATTGTCTATATACCAAACTGAAAGATTGCGGTGCTCTACTTCAAAAAATACTGTAGATTTTTAATTGGTTACCCCTGTCGTTGAGCCTAACTGCCTGAAGTGGAAAGAGAACCACTGAGGATCAGCCGAGCCTGCAGGGAAGACAGAGCGGCAGAGTCTATTTTTTTAGTCTATTTTAAATACATACTTTTGTACCTCATTCAAAATTTGCCTTTTTTCTGCAAAAACTCATTTGATCTTATAATTGTTGTTTCTATTATTATTTTGTAATCAAACCTTTATTAACATTTTGTTGTCAAATCACACAATAATGTGATACTTGGTAAAATAAAAATGAAATCACGCTAAAAAAACGGTTTAAACTGAAAACATTGTCTATAAAACAGGAACATTGTCTATAAAAAACATAATAAATCTGTTTTCTAAAAAATACCATTTATATTTACTGAAATTTTTTGAGTGATTTTGCTTTTTAAAGGTCCTCCAATGTAATCCTTGACAATATAAAAGTCTGCCCTGACATATCAGGTCTCTGTATATATATATATATATTTTTTTTTTTTTAACCATTTTCCTTCCCATTCATTAGTCAAAGTATCCAATGTTTTCCAGACTGGGCTTCTGCCCCACAAGACTAGTGCACATGTCAGAATAAGGAAGCTCCCCAACTATTTGAGCACACAGGGCAGTATATCTCTGACCCCAGTGGACCATTAATGCCCTCGCCCTCTGTGATGTGCTCCGGAGACAACAGTTGATGTATGGAAAGAAGATGCAGACCCTCCTACACCCAAGAGAGTCATCTGACCTTTGATTAAACATTTTACAAATATTTTGTTTTGCACATTTTTGGGTCTATCTACGGTGGGGTAGTTAACTTTACCATCTCTGGTAACAGTATAAATAAAATATAAAATAAAACAAAAATAAAATAAAAGCCTAATTGATAAAAAAAAAAAAAAAAACTTGAGTGTTTTACAAGTTAATATGTAACAAAGTTATAAAGGTTTACATTTTTGCATGTCTGGTGTATATTAATATAAACATTACTATTTTCCAAAATAAAAGCTTACAATCTTTACCTGTAACAAATCTATGAACTTTGTACCAGTAGGCTAGGAAGTATAAATAGTGGCCTTGTAACAACTGTGCTATCCATTAAAAAAAAAAGTTCAAGTTAAATTGGGGACTATAGGTTGTCAACAGAATCATTTGGGATTGGGTAGCAGTCTGTACTATAAGCCTATCCACACATATTACACATTACTTTTACACATGATGCTAGTTATGCCATGCTTTCATACCAACCTGTACCCTGATCTGATCATTATTTTGGTGTAAAGAGAGGCAACTATAAACCTGAACTGCTTCCCAGAGTCTTGCAGAATTTGATGTATGGCAGTGCAGCACCAACAAGGTTTAGCAGTTAATTCTGAGAGTTAAGGAGGAAAACAAGACGAAGACAGAGAGCTACAAGAAGAGGAAAAGACTACATTTTTTGATTGCTCCCTTTGGTACGGGTATTATGTATTCAATGAGATATGATCTCAGAGGGTTTGTTCAGGGGAGTTTAGTTTACTGGGAAGTCTATTCGTCTGCCTGTCTGTCCCTGTATCCAGCTGGCCATGTGCATGTATGTATGTAACAGATTGGATTTCATTTATTCACAGAAGGGAACTTGATCCTGGACTCAGAGGCAGTGCTCCTAAGAAGGAAGAATGCTCCCTGGGTAAATTGGTCATCAAAGAAAAATAGGTTTCCAGCCAGAGTTAGCTTGAAATGAAAAAAAAAAAAAAACAGTTAATAAACTTTTTGTTAAATCAAAGGGCAAAACAGAGTACCATCTTATTTTTTCAGTATGATGTTTTATTTTTATTATTCCTCTTTCTGTTACACTTTACTGTATGTTAAGACTAAAGTTAAGACAAAATATCTGACCCATAATATATCATGACCCAAGGGGGTGCTACATTGGTTAGGTTAAGGTATTGTTGTATTGTTTTTTTTGTATCACTGGGTCTGCGATGGACTAGCGGCCTGTCCAGGGTGTATCCCGCCTCTCGCCCATTGACAGCTGGAGATAGGCACCAGCACCCCTCGTGACCCAACTTGGGAGCAAGTGTGTTGGATGGATGGGTATCACTGGGTCTGCATCTGCAAGCTCCAATGAGATTTTGCTCCTGTTGCAATGGCTACAGTGGGTAAAGAAGCTCTTACTACGAATGGGGTGAGCAGATCCCAATCTGTGCTAGACTAGTAAACTAGCCCCACCCGCCAGCAGCCAAATCATTTTTGCCTGCGAGTGGTCAAGTCTCGATCAATGCCCCAGGCCTAGAACTGTAAACCCTACAGTTTGCCTACAGAGCCAACAAGTCTGCAGCCGGCGCTGTCAACTTGGCCCTTCACTACATCCTCCAGCACCTGGATAACACAGCTTTCTCACCTAAATGTGCCTGACTCCACCTACAGGTGAATTACAGACTTCCTGTCTAACAGGAAGCAGCATATGAAGCTGGGAAAACAACTCACACCTTATATGTACAGGTTTCCCCCAGGGCTTTATTTCTCCTCTGCTCTTCTCCCTGTACACCAACAGCTGCACCTCCAGACATCAGTCTATAAAGCCTCTGCAGTTCTCGGATGACACCACTATCATCGGACATATCTCTGATGGTGACAAGTCCACCTACAGGTGGAAAGTTGACAATCTGGCGATCTGGTGGAGGGAGAACATCCTGGAGCTCAATGCTGTAAAAACAGTGGAGATGGTTGTGGACTTCAGGAAGAACTCAGCCCCAGCTATCCCCATCACCCTCTGTGACTCCACATTTGACACAGTGGAGTCTTTCCACTTCCTGGGAACTATAATCTCAAAGGACCTAAAGTGAGCTAAACATCAACTCCCTCCCTAAGAAAGCCCAGCAGAGGATGTACTTCCTGCGACAGCTGAAAACATTAAACCTGTCAAGGACAATGATGGTGCACTTTTACTCCTCCATCATTGAGTCCATCCTCACCTCCTCCATCACTATGGACAAGGGCACCAAGGACAAGGGAAGACTGAAGAGTGTCATCCGGTCTGCAGAGAAGGTAACTGGCTGCAATCTTCCATCTCTCCAGGATCTGTACGCCTCCAGGACTCTGAGGCATGCAGGGAAGATTGTGGCTGATCCCTCACACCCCAACCACAAACTATTTCAGTCACTCCCTACATGCAGGAGGCTGTGGTCCATTAGGACCAAAACCTCCTGCCACAAGAACAGTTTCTTCCCATCTGTACCAGCTTTATCAACAAGGGCCAGAGACCCCGATGACACTCACACTGCCTCTCTCCCTCCCCTGCTCAGGACTTAGAAGCTACACCAATGTAGCATCTCCAGATCTCCTGCGTTACATTAACGCAGAGTCTACTATATAGTATATGGCTTTATAAAATATGTTATATATAGTATCTGGTATGTTTTATATTATATATAGCTACAGATCCTGTATATTGTACTGTATGTATTTCAAGTTTCCCTGCTTTTGGAACCTCTTTAATAAAACCATAAACCCCCAAACCTTTGTCAAATGTTTGATAACAGAGAGTACTTTTATTGGTGTTGTACATCTCATGGAGGCCTCTTAGCTTCACTCTGCCAATATAATGACTGGCCTTGAGCAGCGGTAGTGAAGCTGCTGAGCCACTGCTAAACATATTATGTGGGTTTATGACTAAGCAGCAGGAGGTAGGCAGACTAGATTGCGGAGGAAACCGGAGGAGGAATACCTGCTGAGTACTGTGCTCCTGTGTTTAAAAAACTGTTGATGTATAAGAATGTGTCTACATATGTTTAAAGTTGAATCCGACGTTTACCTAATATGATGCCCTTTTATGAATTAAAGTGTTAATCTTTGGTAATTTTGTGCAAAATTGATTTCTTTTAGGCATCACTTGGTTTACCCATTAAGGCCAAACTCTATGACGAAAACCATAGCAGTGGATGGAAGGAAGCTCTAAATAAACAAACTCTACTCTAGATCCATAAATCTAGGCTTCCCTGCAGGGAGAGATAACATTGCCTCCTATGGAGCTGGCATGAGCAGGCAGTGGAAGTCTCATCAGTGGAATCCCATCTATCATATGTGCAGCACGTTGCTGTTCCAACATAAATTTGGCCACCTTAAAACTCACTCTTTGAAATATGCTTCACTTTTACCATATACTAGATCTTTGGTCTGTTATAGAATTAAATACTCCTATAATTGTATGTTATTTAATCCAATAACTTTTGGACTGTCATATATTGCTCTATGAACACATGATTAGCTGCCTGTGAATTAGGACAACAAATAGATGGGTGACTTAAGCTCTGTCCATAATCAAACAGTTGACTCTGCACACATGGAAAAAAAATTGCAACAAAATCCATTCAAAATATAACTTTTTTTTAAGCAAAATCCTTCAACCCAGAGTCAAGCACATTTTATATTGTCATGATCTTGGCGCTGATGGCTAGTTTAATTGTTCATTCTATTCACTTGTCCAGCCCCACCTAGTTTTTCATCACTGTTCATCAGTGACACCTGCTCCTGTCTCTGTTTAACTTGCCTGCTCCCAGTCATCAGTGCCAGATTATTCAAGCCTTTGGTGAGAGTTCTCTAGCGTACCTGATTGAGTTCTGATTACCTTATCCTGACCCTTTCTGCCTCTGGACCTTTGAAACTCTGTGTTCCTGTTCTGATATGTTTGCCTAACTCCTGCTGGATTCTCCCTGTTGACTGAACCTTAGACTTAGACAAACTTTGTTGTCATCTTGTATACACCATGTATACAAAACTACATTTTTATGCATAGAGCTTTTAAACAGTGAATGAGTAGCTTACAACAGTGAAATGAACATTGCTATTTATAAAGGTGCAGCAGTGATCAGAATGTAAACAGTGTTGGAGAAAAGGAAAACAAGTTTAAAGACATGATGCAAAAGACATTGATATGGAAAGGTTGAATGCAGTTCAAATTAATAAAAAAATGGTGCAAAATGCAGTACAACACTGAATTGTGTTCTATTTAAAGGGACTATGAAAAAAATCAGCGATTTTCATAGTGCAAATATGTTGTGTCTTGATTAGATTTTCAACAACCTGGATCTGCTTCCTGACTTCGACCTGGATTTCCCTTTGGCACCTCTTTGAATCTTTGATCTTCTGACTTGGACTCATGTGAACCTCTTCAACACCGGCTTTGGCCTTGTAGATAGTCCTGCCTTCTTTCGTCTGCTTGGATCTGTTCCTCATCCAGTTCCCCACACTTCAAGGGACTGAGATCTGGGACTCTCTGGGCAGTATTTGCCATGTGGTGTTTGCAGCCGTTCCGTCTGAATCCACCTCTTCCTCTGGGCACAGACTGAACTTTAAGATCAGGTTAGTGACTCATGCGTTCTTAATCAATCTGTCAGATTTACATTGTCGCTAACCTGAGTTTTCCCTCTGCAGAGGATCCTGCCTTCCTGCCTTAGACGTCCCTGCAGTTAGTGTGGATGCTTTGTTTTGTAATAAACGCTTTTGAGAAATCAGTCTGTTTGTCTGCCTTGAATTCTGGGTCTTCTGTTTTCTGAGAGTTATCCATAACCACAATGTGTCAGAGTATGGTTCTTGGATTAGAATCAAGGATACAGACAGGTGGAGAGTAAGGTGAGTGAAAAGTTTCAATGACTAAAACGTAAAAAATGTACATTGGGGGATAACAGTAATGGATTAGCTTGGCAAAGCATTGGAAAACAGTAATTACTCATGAGGAGAAATTGATTATGTAAAGAACTTGGACAGGTGAAAATAGACATAACTGCTTAGTTTCGTACATGCTGTTTGAATTTGTACAACTGGAAGAGGCCAGAGGCTGACAGCAAAACTGAGGCTATAACAAAACTCCAAAGATACATGCTACACAAAATATGCGCAAGACTAATGAATACATGTATAACTGGAAGTACTACAAGTGTATTAACTACAAGTGTATTAATGCAAAATCATGAAAATGATCTGACAAATAAGAAAACACAGACATAAAAATAAAAAAAAATAAAAAAATAATCACAGAATATGGCATGACCTGCACAAGAAGAAAAGCATGCAGCCAAATAAAACCAAACACCTTAAAATTGTGACAAAGTAACACGTGTAATAAATGTATCAGTCTGTAACCATCACAAAGAATATATACGTGCAGAGAGATTAGGTAATTGAGGATGTTTATTCGTCCATTGGGGGAAAAGCTGTCATTGCTGAATTCCTGTGAATGAAGTATGTGTGTGGGCTCCTGTGAGCCAGATAATTCACCTTAGTTAGAGTCAGGATGTGTCCACATCGGTGTGACGCTTCTACAATAGTGTTGAGAATTCACACATGCTCTGGCTCTGAAGACCCCTGTGGGGCAACTAATACAGGCTCCTCCAGAGGGACAGTCACCAGCAGGTATGATGGACAATATGTAGGTGTTGAGTTGTTTAGATGTCTAATCCAAACTGTTAAAATAGCTGAACAGTTGAGGATGAATGTCTCACTAGAGAGCCATCAGCAGCCAATTAATCAAGACAAAAAGGAAAAACAATAATTAGAATAGAAATTAGTGCTTACATACCATAAAACACCTTGATGATATACTAGTTAAGGTATTTTCCATATACCGAAGTGCCCAATGAATGTTTCACGCAGGCACAGGGAGAACATGCATATTCCAGACATGAAGTCCTGCCCAGCCAAGATGTAACCCAAAGTCCCAAATCATAAAATTAAAAAGATGTGTTCACCGAAGTATTTAGTGTTTCTCAGGGACTCGAACAGCAGGCTAAGCTGTAACCTTTGAGAAATGTAAATGCTAATTTTTCCCCTCAGTTTCCATAACTAAAAAAATTTTATGTAAAAAGACCAGGACCATCTCCAGCTCTGATAATAACAAGTCTCATTATTTATTTTCAAGGTCAAAGCCACATTTTTACCACTTTGCAGTGATTTAATGTAGAATCTTTCAATGAGCCTTAAATGGATAGTTCAGCTTTTTGGACATGGAGTTGTGTGAAACATTCACTGTTGGTAGCTAAGATGGCTACCAATGGCAGTTCCTCAACATGCGTACTTGTGCATTTTTATGTGACTCCACAGAAGGAAGAAACCGGGTAACTCCTGACTTCCGGCAGAAGTCAGGAGTTACCCGGTTTCTTCCTTCTGACTGTACACCAATAGACATCAACACCAAGCTTCATTGGTCACCCTGGTTCATGACAGCCTAAATAAATCACTTGTCATCCCCACCATAAGTAAATAAAATCCCTTGATCCATGTTTTTGCCTTCTATTTTTCTTTTTTTTTATCCTCAAAGATGCTGCAGCATCTACCTGCTAGTTAATAAAAAATGGATAAGTTAGTCAGGGATCACAATAAGGAACATCTCACTGCCTGCTTGAGCGTCTCCACTAGTGGACCCAGCCCTGAAGATTTTAGTTTTGGTAGAGCTGTTTTCTGAAAAGCCCAAGAAAAATAAGATGTTCACAGCGTGTGTAAATAAATAGCTAGTCCAAAAAAAAACAAAAAACATTTTCTGTCTTTAAATTGTTTAAAAAACCTTTGAATGGATGAGGGACTTTGTTTCTGTTTTTATGGATTAAACTGAAAATATATATCAAAACCCCATTGCAGCAATTGAGTTAATCCCTCTCCGCTATCATGGCAGCCCCAGCCTCTGTACAAGAGAGCAGAGGATCTCGCCTAATCAGGCGGGCCAACAGTTCCCTTTAATGACCCCCCTTTCAGACACTTAGACATGTAAGGGGCATTGCAGGCTAACAAAAGAAGCCAAACGACCCCTATTCTAAAGGGGTGGACCTCTTCGTCCATTTCAAGGCTTTGTTGGGCTACTGTATTAAACCTTGAACTCAACACTATTTCTGACATCTTGAATTAAAAAAAGCTTTCTGGATAGAAAGCGAAACGTCTTCAAACTTGGAAACAAAGTCCAGTCGATTGCTTTTAATTTTATACTGTACAAAACCAAAGTAAAGCTTTGGTGTCACATTTAGATTCATTCATTTAGTGCCTTCTGGAGTTAGGGTTAGGTTTTTAGGCTGCCTCTTCGGCAGAAACAGAGATGCATGTTTTACAGATAGAATTGTCTTTCATAATGCAAAGTATCTTTGCTGAATTTCCTTGTTGCAGAACTTAAGCGAAGGCAAAGGATACTCTCTGAGAGCCAACCCTGACATTTCAACAGCCCACTCTCTTGATGTAAAGGCTTGGCTGCTCAGGTTTTCAACCTGCTGTGGTCATGAAACCCAAACTGGCAGTAAAATAGTGAACATGGGAAATTTTTGGCCTTGTTTTTTCTCCTGCTTGGACAGAAGTCAGAACCTTTTTTCCCAGTTGTCTACTGCATGTTTAAAAACACATGCTTTGCCAATTTACAGAAGCCCCCCCGAGCTTCAGGTGGTCATATAGCTGGACTTCAACGGTTTTTATTTTCATCCATTGTGTCTATCTTACTGCATCCTTTGACAGAGATGAGAACATAAGTCTTAGAGTTAGACCGGGTTTACAATTCAACTCTCAGCGCAAACGTCCTGAAGTTTGATTTGTTCAAATTACCTTTGTGTGGGTTATATTCTGTATGGA
Organism: Cyprinodon variegatus; assembly: GCF_000732505.1. Classification (NCBI taxonomy): domain Eukaryota; kingdom Metazoa; phylum Chordata; class Actinopteri; order Cyprinodontiformes; family Cyprinodontidae; genus Cyprinodon; species Cyprinodon variegatus. The sequence continues at coordinate 136,361 of NW_015151175.1, forward strand.
CAGCCTGTAGTGACTAACTAACCTGTATGTTCAGATATCATGCCATCCCTAACATAACGGCACCAAAATCATCACAGTATCTATCAAATACATGATTTAAAAATTTTATACATGAATTACATATTCATTTTTAATTTAGATGATGAATTGCATATATAAATGTAATAAAAAAATAATTATTTTTAAAATTAATATATAATAACTTCACTATCTTAACTGTCTGTTTCCTGCACGGACGAGCTGGTACAGGCAATAAATGGATGAATTGAACACCTCTTAACTTTTTTCATCTAGTTCATGTAAATGCATATTATTGTTTCATTAAAATAATATTCCACCTTATTAACTTTTAAAATTATTCACAGCAGTGTGTAAATAAGATGGTTTAATTTTGAAGGTGAATAAACTGAAATAAAATATATATGTTAAATGGGCCTTAAGGATGAGGACTGTAAATCATAACCTGCAGGACTTTAACTCAGCGTTTTGGCAGAGAAGAAGACAAACAGCTGATGTCAGGATCTTAATTTCAGTCTTTACACACATCAGATTTGAGTTAACAAGAAAAATGTTATAACCTGCATATTATAGCTTTGTTTTACAAGAACAGGCAACATTATTTAAAAACACCCTCCCACCAGTCCAGAGCTGCACACTTTCTTTCCTAAGATGTTGGACTTTCTGTTGAGCGTGTAATTGGAACACCACGTCCAAGGCTGGGGAGGACTCACAGACCAAACTGTCCGTGTCATTGCCCACTTCAAGCTGTAAAATACGGGGTATGACATCATCAGCCCTCATGAGAGAGAGAGTACAATAAGCTAAGCAATGGGATAATCTCTGTCAGATTACTGTCCGCTTTTCCAGGTAGTCATGGAAAATAATGTCTCTTCTGCTTGACTTCTCTCATTCATCTTAACACTCTTCAACTTCTTTTTCTGACTTCCTGACTAGGATTTTAAAGGGCAGAGGACAAATCTGGAATGTCCAATGGATTGTCAGGTACTAAGTGCAGAGAGGTGAGATGTTAAACCTCTGTCAGAAACAAAATGGATGTGCAGGCTGCAGTGAGACACGGTTGTGAATAGACAGCTGCATCCTCAGGAGATCCATTGGCTCACAGGATTGTCTAAAGCAGCTCTCCCTGGTCCTTTGTAAGTGTTTGACAGGTGAAATATGACAATATAATCTCTGCACCCCCACAGGGATAAACCTGGAGAGAAGAATATTAGTCCCAACCTTGGAGTTATAGATGCAAGAACATTCTGGAAAAGACAACCAGTTGACCCTCCCATAACCCTCAGAGTTTACTATAGACAGGCACACCTGCTACAAATACATACATTTCTTACAGCCAACTCTTACCATTCATATTAAAACGGGCTCTAATAGGCGTAGAGGACATTCACTCACAGACATAAAAGGTCATTTGCGCACAGAGGCACAGGGGTTTAGCTCAATTTAGAGATGCCTTTAATTTGACGTCACCACGGATACAAGTGAAAGGCTTTATGAAGGCTTTATTCAGAGTTTAAAAAGCTTTTCTTACAATTACACTATATATGTTTATGCATTTAATGATAGAAATACATTCTTTCTTCAGTTTATTAAAATGTACTTAACAAGCAGCTTGCCATAATATTACAGTTAATTAATAAGGAGCAAAAACCAAAGCTATAGCTGTAAAAAAAAACATGCTAGTGTCATGATCTGGCCTGATAGCTCCAACTTAATTGTCAATATTCTCACCTGCCTAGTTCTGCCCGGTTTCTAATTTTCCACCTGCGTCTGTGCTTTATATTCGGTTCAGCCCGAAAGGTTAGGGCCAGATCATTATTTGTTTTCTGTTTGGTAATTTCTTGTTTTTGTGTTTGTCCTGTCCTCTGATCGTGTTTTGGTCCTTCTCCACGGAGCCCACAGGGTTTTGGCTCGGAACACGGAGGAGGTCAGTTTTATTCTTGTAAGCCTAGCTCCTAGGAGGAGACCAGTTGAAAGTTTCCTGCAGACATTCTGGTACAACGTCTTGTCTCTGTTCTCTCAACCACTGAACCTGCCTGTCTGCATCTGTAAGCTGTCTGTGTGGGCACGCTTCTGGACCCGTCTGACTCTGGACTCTGAACCTGCTTGGGCGGTTTTTGCAATCTTGGAACATTGGATCTATTCTGTTCTTCTTTGGATCGGAACCTCAGATCAGCTGTCAACTCTTGGA
>NW_015151175.1:139860-143287 GCF_000732505.1 Cyprinodon variegatus
TTGACTGTATGATCTGGTGAATTGTAAAGTGCCTTGAGATGACATGTGTAGTGGTTTGGTGCTATAGAAATAAACTGAATTGAATTGGATTGAAGTTAGCAAAAACAATTGTAGAGCTTTCTGCAATAGCCTTTGTTAACACAGACGTTCCTTGTTCTGTGCTGCTTGCCAACCAGCTACAAGGTCTGCTACGGCTGATCGTTAGCTTTAGCAAATATTTAACTTTTCTGTCCAGAAGGAAATCAGCAACCTCTGTGTGGCTTCTGATCCCCTTTGACTCCTTAGATTGGCACAATGCTTAAAATCTTTACAGGTGCTACTCATTTTGCTTGCTTTTTGTTTTTTGCTTGACTTGAATATGAGAAATGTTCTGCTGAAATGAAGGGATTTTTTTAGCTCCGTCATCTAGATACTAGGACCTAGCAACACCAACATTCTGTGTCATGTGACATTAACCTATTCATATTGGTGCAAAATTCTTCTGCGTTGATTTTGTCATGCAACCAGAAGAAAATATCTAGAAATATAAATTGGACTCCACAATTACTAAAACAAAGAATACTTATATTAAGGTTTATTTTTTATTATTATTATTATTTTTTTGCACTACTCTAGATGTGATGTGGTTGCATTATCTTTGAAAAATTAAGATTAACTAAGATGTGAACAAGAGGAGAAGAGACACTGGATCGAGATCAATATCGGTTTTAATAATTTTCCTAGTCTCCACCAGAATAGATTCCCGATATATCTGGATCTTTGGGCATAGCAAGAGACAGTGTGTGAGGCTGCCTTCATGTATTTTGCATTTAGGGCACAGTGAAGAGGACCCTGGTTTAAACTTAGACATCCGTTTTGGGGCCAAGTGAGCTCTATGTAGTTATGTAAGTTGCAACGCCCAGTATATATTTTTTTACTTTAATTAAGTAGCATTTTGCAATCGTCATTTTAACTTTTATTTTAATTAACTTTTTTCTAAGTTATTGCCATGTTAATTGAGTTATTTTATTTTTCATTCTGTCCTCCTCTGCATTGCGCCAAGGCCTATACATGAGTGATCTGGTTCTCTGACATGTCAATCATCTGAGGGAGTCCAGTGCCTGCCTGCCACTACTCTATCTCCACCCCTGCTCTCCAGAACTTTAATATTTCTGGTCTGTTCATGGTTAGATAAAGTACTAAGCATGTATGCAAGATAAAATCTGGCAAGTAACGAAAGTTTCCAAGATGTTCTGCTCAGAATGATTGGGCTGACGGCACCCTGTGTTTCTCTGCTGTGCAGAGGACTGGATAGGAGAACAGGAGGGGTTCTTCAGAAGAAAGTTTTGGCATGGGACCCCAAAACAATACCAAATAAACCTCTTTCATTTGTTAATTGAGATTAACAATTTGTTAATTTATTTAATGCTCTGAACTTCCATATCAATGCGTTGTTTTTGCACCAAGTTTTTTCTCCCACACTGTTTACATTTGATTACTGCTGCACTTTAAAAGCTGTAAAAAGCGCAATTGAAATGTTTAATACACTCTGTGTATACAAAATGACAATAAAAATTGTCTTAGCAAGCATATATATTTTTCATTTCACTACTTTTGCATAGAACACCTATATTAATTACAAAATCTGGTACGTTACATGAATAAGTTAAGGGATGCCTCACTCATCAATCTGCAATATTAACTGTGAATCTAATGCTGTAATGAACAGTGGATATAAAATCGACTGAATAAGGAAAAGTTCAGCATGACTGACTTCTCCCTTCACGGTTAAGTAACTCTGCTCCTTCTGACGGCTTGGACTCAGAGGAGCTTTTTAGAGAAGCCTGATCTGTTCAGGTATATTTCACAGAACAGCTGGTGGGCACGTGGCGTTCAGATGAGAAAGCCTCCAATGTCCACATTCCTTTTTATGACTACATCTCTGTCATCAAAGGACCTTTCATAAATTTGTTACAGGAAAAAAAAAAAATGGAACAAAGCAAAGGAAGGACTTGTATTAAGTTACTACCTTTTATGTCTTTTAGAAAGTAAAATCTGCCAAAGTAAAACTAAAGCAGTAACACTAAGATGAAACGGAACATTATTGAAAAGACGATTCAGTTAAAATAAGGTCAGACAGTAGATAAAGAAACAGTATGTAATCCAGGATAATAAAAGATTGTTTCCCTTGTTTACTCTTTTTAACAAGAAGAAAGGATGGCGCAAAGACGAGAGGAATAGTGTTGAAAAGGTAAGGACCACACATAACCTGTGCTCAGCTTTAACTTGCTTGGAATCTCAGAGGTCCCTTAAGCTGTACAGTAAGGTAACACAAACCATCTGCAGGGAGACCAAGCTAATGGGGAGGCCCTCCATATTCTTTTAAAGTTCTTATAAAACAAGTTTGAAATTTGAATGTAGGTCCAGTACCTTTTCACTGTTATATTTAGATCAAACCTTTAAATAAACTGTCATATAGTTACTGTAAAGCAGGCACTAAGTGATTTTCAAAACTACAAGAGGTCTAAAATGTTGGGTTCCTGAAACGGTTGTGTGGAGAGTTTTTAGCAAATATTTTCCTAAATTAATCAATTTATCCTTTCAGAGTCATGAGGATTAAGGCTATCTCTACTTGTGTGAGGAAATTTTACTTTGGTGATCTCAAACGGCAAGTTGAAGGGACTTTTTAGGTTAGCGTGCATATTTTATTTCACTGGAAAAATCTGATTTCTGGCCAATGTGTTAAGAGAGATCAAAAACTTAAATTAGTTTGAGAGGTTTCACTAGAACGGAAACATGTAGTGCAGCATAGCTATGTTACCATATTGTGGGTTGGTCTGAGAGGAAAATTGGTTCAGTCCAGTTTGGAGATGATGTGTTAGCCATGATCCAGAGGATAAGGGGCTGCAGGAAATGCAGATTAGTTGGAGAACGGGCAGAACCAGAAAGAAAGAGATTTTTGTTATGAACTGTTGATTAGCTTATTATACCTGCAGCCTGTCCCTGTAAATTACAGTCAGAGAGGCTGCTATCCAGCTAGTCACAAGCAACACCACAGCCTGATGGTTTATTTGTTCGTTTATACATAATAATTATCCCAGCTTGTTATCCAAGCATTAGTAGGAAAAGTCATCATTGTGGTATTTGTTTTATGTCTTAGCACTTGTGTAACTTTTTATTTTTTTTTACTTTCGTTTGACTAAATTGTAAAGTTATTTCTACCTGGACAGCAGAAATCCTAATGCTGTTCTTCTTTGACATTTTTAAAAAGCACTACTTTACAGTCAGACCCATCTTTCATCTGATTAGAATATTAAATTGTGATTGACATAACACCGACAAATCATCTGAAATAAGGAAACATCCAGTTGAAGTTTGTAATTATGAAAAACTATAGATTAATTTTTTCCATATATTTTAGCTTTGTATCTACAAATAAACCTTAACT
>NW_015151175.1:145071-146009 GCF_000732505.1 Cyprinodon variegatus
TTTCTTTAATTTCTACAAAATATTCAAGTCTTTCTAAAGGGCAGGACTGAGATCTAACAGGACAAGTACAGATACAAGTCTATTATCTGAGGCCAAGAGAATATCATTCGTGACCAGATAACAAGGAGTCTTGCAATCCGGACAGGCCACGGCGCCGCGCTATGACGTAATCTGCTAACTAATCTGGTTCCCGGGGACACAGCCTCTGAATTTGAACTCAGCATATATGTGCATCCCTTTAACATGAAAACCACTCAAATGTTGCTGTTTTTTTTACCTGACAAAGCTCCTTGTAGAGCTAGTTTACTATTACATTTATATATACACATCCAAATTCCATAAGTATTTCAAGGACAAGCCTCCAACAGATGATGTGCTCAGTCTCAGACCATGGGGTAGAGAAGATGAGGTGCTAGAGGTTCCGTCATGGGAGGATAAGCCCCTACACAGGATATACCACCGAAACATAACTAAAGTGGCAGATATCAGGAAATCCTACCAATGGCTAGACAGAGCTGGACTGAAAGACAGCACAGAGGCACTCATCATGTGACTGCACAGGAGCAGGCCCTGAGCACCAGAACAATAGATGCCCAGATCTACCACATCAGAAGACTATGCAAAGAGGCTCCTGAGACAATCCAGCACATAACTGCTGGGTGTAAGATGCTTGCAGGAAAAGCTAAAATGGAGTGCCATAACCAAGTGGCTGGCACAGTGTACAGGAACATCTGTGCAAAGTATGGGCTGGAAACCCCAAGGTCAAAGTAGGAAATACCTCCACAGGTGGTAGAGAATGACTGAGCCAAGATCTTCTGGGACTTCCAGATACAAAGAGCGGAGAAAGGCCGTTGTGGTAGACATAGCAATACCAAATGACTGCAACATACAGTAAGGAAAAAAAAAAATGAGAAACTAGAGAAATATTAGGGGCGCAA
>NW_015151175.1:146623-172350 GCF_000732505.1 Cyprinodon variegatus
GTTTAAAAACATTTCTTTCGGTACATAAACTTAAAAGTATTGAACTCCAAAGCAAAAGCTTTATGGAAAACATGAGAAAAGAATCATGGGCAGAGATGAAACACTTTCCAGCTTTGTCTCTTTTGAAGTCGCATAAAAATCCACAATGCAGTGGTGCTTTTGTTCTAGAACAATGATATCTGATTTTAGATGACCTTGTCTTAGTACAAAACAAGGATCTGGTCCCACCTCTGTCGCTAATGCAGGCGACACTTCTGGGGAATCACAAAGGAAAAAGGATTATTTCAATCTGTTGTACCATAGTAAGCTGCAAAGAAAAGCTGCAGTACAAAAAATTGTAAGCCGCGCTTTGCTTTTAATATAGTCCTCACAATTCCACATGTAGTCAGTAGTCGACCTCAGTGACTGATTTAGAGCAACAATGAATAAAGAACAAGGAACTGGATAAGATCCAAGCACTTTAGCACCTTAACCCCGGTGGGAACTATAAATGTCTGAGGGATATTTATTGCTTTGTATGAGTAGAAAGTAGTGAAGTTCCCGTTTCTGTGAACACACTTGCATCTGTTATTGGAATCAGAGCAAAAACTGTTTCTCTAGTGTCAAGGTAAGGGTTACAAGAGATAAAAAAATGCTGTAAAAAAACAGTGTAGGTCAACTCAACTCACGCTATCCTTTCTGTTCAATTAATTGTTAAAACCTGAAGTAGTCCAAACTCAAAGCAGCACCCTACATCTATCACTCTCACTTTTTATGTTTGCTTTGAGTTCAGTGTATGCTGTGATTTTTAACTTTATGACACCATACATGATTTGTATAGACGGTAAAATTCAGCAAACAAGCAGCAAGTAGTAACTTCAAAGAAAACACTGTATATAATCGGAAGCGGGAAAAGCAAAACGGATCTGGTATATTTCAGAAAAAGAGAAGCACTGGCTAGATGCATGAACAAATCTGTTTGCACATTTGCAACAGATGCAAACAGGGAACATTGACTCAATCTGAATACCACAAATTGTAGCTCATACCTCCTGTTCCTTCACCTTTCAAGGGGTCAACAGTTAGAACACTATCCAGGGTAGGGAAGAAGCTCCAGCCTGCAGTGCGGAATCTGGAAAGTCTTCAGCCTTAGAGATCATTTTGAGACAGACTTACACATGAATGACGGCAGTTATATTGGGACTACAGCTTTCTGGAAAAGAAGCAAACGTATGATGTTCTTCATTATAAAACCCAAAACATATAAGGGTGTATAATGTACATTAGCCTGTGTCACACTAGTTACGAAATTATGTACTTTTGTTAAAGTCAAATAGGTCGACTATTGTTTTTATCATTATTATTAATATTATTATAAGCCAAGCAATGGGAAATAAATTGTAAGAGCTGTAAATGATGTAGTTGCACGCAGAAGTTGAGTTGTAAAACAAAAAAGAAGGGAGATGCTGGAATTTTGTATTTTTCAAAGCATATATAACCTAATTAATATAGTCTATTAACCTAAAGCACTATGCATGGTACTATGCATGGTTACATGTCAGGTAAGCCATTTATTGACCTTAACCAAGGCACCTTACAGTAGAACCGCAGTCAGCCCCTGGACTGGCATGGCTATCACTGCCCCTATATAGTTAGGGAATAATTTCCCACGGGGATCAATTTCATAGTCATGGTAGGACACTTCTTTGATTTTAATTGAAAAATCTTTTGGCAATTAACCTATTAAGATTTGAAAAAAAAAAAAAACAATAACACAAACATTGCAAATGAATATCTGAATACTTTCAAGTCAAGTATTTTTTTTATTTAAATTCAATCAATTAAATTGAAACAGCTGAAACAATTTTCAAAATCTGCTTACAAATTCAAATAAATTCAAATTAGCCTGAAAATGAAATAAGCCTATATAAAATCTGATTATTTTACTCCCCTTTCAAATATTCATTTAGAGTATTTATTTTATAAAATAGCCCTGCGATGAACTGGTGACCTGTCCAGGGTGTACCCCGCCTCTCGCCCATTGACTGCTGGAGATAGACACCAGCACCCCTCGTGACCCCATTTGGGACAAGCGTGTAAAAGAAAATGGATGGATGGATTTTATAAAATGAGTTAAAACTATTCTAACAGGTCCGTCAAACTAAGCTATTTACCATTGATCAGACGACAGGCATTCTGCAAGTCACACGAGGGACCTTGAAGTCAGATGTCAATATTCAATTAGTTTATGACCATTGGCCAGATGTTTACATAAAATTTGGCATTTCTTTCAGGATAATAATCTTACAGATGTTTGAAACTGCTTAATTAAAATGCATTTTTCAAACTTTCGATTCTCTCCTCCAGGTTTCCTCCACTGCTTTGGGCCAAAGCTCCGCTTATCTCACCAACATCTTCTAGATTCTGGCTGTCAACTATCAAAACAGCAGCGGTCTACATATTCATTTTATGTTTGATTCACAACCAAAATACAGATTTTGAATGTTCAGCAATGCCTCTACTCTTTACACTAATGTTGGTGACAACTTTAAAGACAGAAAAATGTTTGCGCTTCAAACTAGTTTACCTAGTTTTGCATGCTATCGCTATGTCTAGAGATTAGGACTTACATATTTGGTGACACAATGGTAAGCTTGAAAAAAGGTAATGTCTTCTGACTCTTGACTTACCTGAAGCATTAGGTTTTGCCGTCTCAAAAAATAAAGTCCATCAACTAACGTTGTCTTGCCACTTGGCTGTGATGCTGTTCAGAACACCGTCAACTGCTCCTCTGATTGCGCCACTGAGGTTGAAAATGAAATTGCATGAGCCCTCTGGGCCACCGTAATTTGGTCAGGCTCCTCGTAAGCGCACAGCCTGCCAAATGTTGAAAGGGCAATATTATTGCCATTTATGTTAATGTATAATATAAATTTACACATTCAATGTGTTTGTAACTGACAGAAGAATAGAAATAGGCCCACAAAGGTAATTATGACATTTGATCCTATGATCTAAGAACAAATTTGTACCTTGAAACGCTTATTGTGCTTTACATTTTTATACAACCCAACATTATTTATTACCTTAGCAGACTCTTGGTTATACCAAAAAAGACAAAAAACAATCCACTGGACTCTGTTTCAAAGTTTGAAGATGTTTTTCAATTCAGAATTTAAGAAATAGCGTTGAGTTCGCTGTTTAGAGTGGACCAAAAAAAAAGCCTAGTTTTGGCTTAGAAAACATGCTAATGCTGATGAACGGATCCGCCCCTTTGGAATGGGGGTCATGTTTTTCCTTAGTTAGCCTATAATACCTGAAACTTGTCTATGTCCCTGAAAGGGGGTCGTTAAAGGGAATTGTTGGCCTGACTGAACAGACGCAGTGCTCTGTTCCCTGTAACCGGTGGTGGTTGCGATGATAGCAGGAAGGAATCTACTCAATCACTGAACTGTAGGTTTTTGTGAGTGCAGCCCTCTCTTGGTTCTAGTAATCCGCTAATTTTTTTTGTCATGCTTCCTGTGATATTAAAATTCCACATGAGCCCTTAAAGATTCCCTGCCTGAATTTCTGTAGGGAGCTAAAGATTTGAGGGACAGCAAGTAGAATTTTCAGGCTAAATGACTTTCAGTAATAAAGACACTAGAGATGATACTGATATGATACCTGGATCAGATATCAGTTCCTATATCAACTATTTAGCTGGATCTGATATTGATGATTTGATATCAGATATTGTGGATCTGTTATTAGCGTGGAACTGTTATTTCTTTCTTTTTGCTGCTTATTTGTTAATAAATAATATAGAGTGAATTTATATCTGTGTTATTTTTTTAAATCTTTTTTTAAACAGGGTTTTTGTCAAGGCTACTGCCTTCAATCATATGGCATGATATATGGTTCACTCATTCAACAGTTGAAAGCGACAGATACACTCAGCCTAGGTATTGGTATCAGATTGGATCAGAAAAACACTGATCTGCATCTCTAAAAGATACCAGAAGAAAATTGCTAAAACCTGCTTCGCTGTTATTAGAAGATTTCTTTTTTTTGCTGTGATGCCAGTAAAGATTTTTTGATTGATGAGAAAAATTACAAAAATTTTTTCAGTAAGCCATTTTCTTGTAAACCCAAACACTTATTTCTTTATATTTGATACTTTTATTTTTTCAAAAAGATAACTGTTTAATTTTCTATCAGAAACAAACGTCTTGGTTGTTCTTAGTGGCTTTTTAACTGCATCCAGAAGGAGTAGCTATATACAAGATGTATGAGTGATGAAGTCAACACAGATTAGTCTTTGAAACCTTGCACAATGAACATCTGCAGAGCTACAGATTTCAGTTACGCCTGCCCTTCCATACTGTGACAAAACAAAGTTAAAAATCTACTGACAATACGTTTCGTCACAGACAAATGCGAAAATCAATTTTACAGCAACATATTGAGATCATGTGCAGTTTTAGTCACAAGAAACACGCACTTGTGTTTCAGGCTCACATTGGCATATGTCTGTGGGTACAGGCTTCAAAAAGTGAACAAGTGTGTGTTTCTGCATATATAAATCATTTCAGCACAGCTGCAGTCGGCTGCTCTATCAGTCCTCAGATAAGCCTTCTCAAATCTCCGTCCGGCCAACATGTGGCCTCACAGCGCACAGCCTCCTCCCAAATCACTCTGGGTTCAGGGTGTCTGTGTGACGGCATGTGTTAACCCTTGTGTTTAAGAGAATATGATGTCCGCAAAAAGCTTGATAGCAAATGTTGATTTAAGGGAATGTGTTAGTGGGAGTAAGTGTCTGATTATTAGTGTAACTAGTAGCTTCTAATCCTTGATAGAACCATCTGTTCTCTTGGCTTAAACGTTAATATCAGAATTCTGATCTCAATAAACTGTTTATATAATGACATCTAATATAGCTTAATGCTTTTTACAAGCGAACTGGAATCAGGCAAATGTTATGTTTGTTGCAGTATTTCTAAACAGTCCAATGGCCTAAAAGTCAAGATATTATGGAATCACGGAGCTTGCGTCTAAACCTTTTTATTTAAAATGTAAAAAAACAAGAAAAAAAATGAAAGGAATCAAGACACAGAATCAGACTGGAAAACTGGTAGAAAAACCTACAAACTAAAATCTTTAAAAAATTGTTGAGAGAAATTGGGAGCCCAACAAGACACAGAGGCAGATGGAGTTTCCATTTAGGCTTCTGTGGATGGAGCCGTCACGTTTCATTCATCAACGGTGCTGAAACCTCTCTTTAATCCGGCACAGACACACACAGACATGACTGAACATTTGTGAAAACTATGCATACAGACTCAGATTACATTAACCACAGAAAATGAGAAGCACAACACGGTTTAGGCTGTGATAAGAGGAATGACGATCTGTTTAAGACTGTCAACAGTTGCTTCATGGTGGGAAGGGAGTGAGCTTACTAAAGTTATCCTGCTAAGATTGGACTGTCCAGAGCAGAGTGGACCGCTGAATTCAAAGTGTCCAACGACAAGCACAGACTGGGATGCATTACGTTTCCCGAAGGGAAAGACATCCTCTGCTTTCTTAAAGATGACAGAGGTCCCATTTGTTGTACTATTCAGTGAAAAGATCCTGGAATGACACTAATGATATCAAATGTAATGTGAGTGTAATGATCTGGTCATAACAAACCCGTTTTTCAAGCATCAGGCTGCCTGGTTTACATGCAAGGTCTATGGAGACAGCATTAAGGAGCAGCAAGCCTTGTTGCATTGAGAGTGGTACATTTTTTGCATTCCAAAATCCAAAGAAGCAAATGCTGTAGTTGGGAAATGTTATTTTTTGTATCTTGACACTAAGCATCAGCCAATCAAAGAAGTTGATCCAGGAGCTGTCTGGGAAGCAGAAACTACATCCAAGCCATCTACATCCAAGCCATGAGCCCTAAGCTGTCAGCATGAAAAATTCATATTTATAAAGAGGTTGAATGCCCCTGGTTTCACCTAAAAGGCCAGCAGATTAAATGTTGATGTACAAGAAAAAGTTTGTGCTCTGATCATTGTGACGTCATTTAAAATAAATTCTTATTGAACTATGGTGAAACACCTCAAAAATACAGTGCCTTGTGAATGTATTCAGCCCCCTTGAACTTTACAACCTTTTGCCACATTTTAGACTTCAAACATAAAAATATGAATTTGTATTTTTTTGTGAAAAATCAATAACAAGTGGGACGCAAGCATGCAAAATAAAAAGCTCCGTTAACTTCAGTGAAGCAAACTTTCTCCAGATGTTCAGTGATTATCTCTGAATGATCCAATGTTGACCTAAATGACTGATGATGATAAATAGAATCCACCTGTGTGTAATCAAGTCTACGTATAAATTCACCTGCTTGGTCATCATCTCAGAGGTCTGTTTAAAATGTAGAGAGCCTCATGAAGAACAAGGAACACCCCAGGCAGGTCCATTTGAAGCCGGATTTGGATAGGATTTACAAAACATTAAACATCTCAAGGAAAACTGTGCAACCAATAATATTGAAATGCAAGGAGTATCAGACCATGGCAAATCTATGAAGACTCAGCTGTGTCTCAAAACTTTCAGCTCAAAAAAGCACATGTATTTCCTGCGGAAGATGACGAGAGCCCACCTGCTCCCACCCATCCTCACAAACTTCTATAAAAGCACCATAGAGAGCGTTCTGACCAGCTGTCTCACTGTGTGGTGTGGAGACTGCAGCGTCTCAGACTGGAAGAAGGTGAGAAGAGTGGTGAGAACTGCAGAGAAGATCATCGGGGCTCCTCCTCCCACCATTGAAGACATGTCATCTCAGCGTTGCGTGTCCAGAGCCCATAACATTATAAATTACCCCTCACACCCCCAACACGGACTGTTCTCCCTGCTGCCCTCTAGGAAAAAGACTTCGAAGCATCCGATGCAGGTCCAGCAGATTCCAGAACAGTTTCTTCCCTACTGTCATTAGACCGCTGAATGATGTATAAAATGGGGTATATATAAAAAAACAAAACCCTGAATGTTGGAAACTGTAAATCATACACTGCAAAAATTATTTAGAAATAAGTAAAAATTTCTTAAATTAAGTGTATTCACCCTTAATTTGAGTAGGTAAATAAGATAGTTTGCCAATGGAATGAGTAGTTTTAGTCTTAAAATAAGATAATTAGATAATATGCACTTGAAATAAGACAATGGAATTGTGTTTTCTTATTTTAAGTTTAAATTGTCTTGTTCCATTGGCAAAATGTCTCTTTTACCTCCTCAATTCAAGAACAAATACACTTATTTTAAGAAAAATTGACTTATCTAGATTTAGATTTTTTGCAGTGTACTCAGTCCTATGTTTACATTTTATTACTGCTGCTGACTTTTTTTTTTTTATCACTGCTGCACTTTAAAATTAAAAATCAAAATCTCTTGAGAGCTGTACTGAACAAAATTTTGTTTTGTACAAAATGACAATAAAGTCTGTCTAAGTCTAAAGAGAAGACTGGTCAGAGATGCAGCCAAGAGGCCCATGATCAACAATAAGACAACAATCAGTCGTATTCTGCACAAATCTGGCCATTGTGCAAGAAAACCATTTCTTAAAGATACCCATACAAAAGTATTGTTTAAAGTTTGCCACAACCTGCTTAGGAGACACAGTAAACATGTGGAAGAAGGTGCTCTGGTCAGTTCAAACCATAATCAAATTTTTTGTCAACAATGCAAGACGTAATGTTTGGTTTATTACCTTGAGCCCATCTTCCCCCCTGTCATGCATGGTGTTGGCAGGATCATGGATTGGGCCTGCTTTTCTTCCGCAGGGACAGGAAATATGGTTAAAAGTGATGGGAAGATGGATGGAACCAAATACAGGACCATTCGGAAGTAAACCTGTCTGGGAGGAAGATGTATCTTCCAACTAGACAATGAACCAAAACATAAAGCAAAATGTACAAAGAAATGGTTCACAAATAAACATATCCAGGTGTCAACTTGGCCAAGTCAAAGCCCAGACCTGAATCTAATCGAGAATCTGTGGAAAAAACACTGAAAACTGCTGTCCACAAATGCTCTCCATCCAAACTCACTGAGCTTGAGCTGTTTTGCAGGAAGGATGAGAAATTTCAAAAATTCAAATGGGCAGAATAATTTTGCAAGGTACTGTACCTGCATTCACTAGAAATATGAAAATCTGTCGGAAAAAAATCATTCAATATATACAATGGAATTTGCCACTTTTACAACAAATCTAAAAAATTATCTTTATTAACTTTCAGCTGTTATGAAAAGTAGTGGGAACCTGCAGTCTGTTAAGTTCACTTACTTAGAAAACAACAAATGCAATTAAAAAATAACTTAATTTTTAGTTGTTTTGCAACTAAGGTCAGTTGGAAAGATTGGATTGAGTTTCCTTTTATTTTACTTTTGTTTTTTTAAGTGTTTTGAAACATCATTCCATGTAAACTGGGGGTTGATAAAAAATAAAAAAAAACTGAAATGAAACTTTTAAACACAACATGCAAGATGCTTTTATTTTCTCAGCCAACATTTTATTTTGATAACCATGTTGATGACTAGCTTTTATTCAGATGTATTATGTTGTGCATATAAAGCTAAATAAGTAACACGCCGCTTTGGTAACAAGATTCAGCCGTTTTGTAAAGAACACACACATTGAGGATTAGAAACACAGCAAGCTGACATATGCTTATAGTTGGGGCAATCTGGGTGAGTGTTAGTGGTTTTTGAATGAAGGCCTTCTTTTGCATGCACAATATAGCTCAGTGAGGAGACACTGACTATTAGGCTCCCAGCAGTGCACTCACTAATAAGCTATGGAGAGCTCGACACTTCCACCACTTCCTCACGGCGCACAGAGACTTTGAGCAGTCCAACTTGTATCTACTTACACACATTCAGGAATGCATGTGGGCAAGCACACATAAAGAAACCGAACATTGCATTATTCATGTAGGATTTTGCAACGCAAAATGTGAAAACACGCAAGCGGCTGGAAAAGATTAATTCCCACAAACTTCCCTTAGGTAAAATATTTGTATGTAGCTCTCTAACATCCAACAATCAGCCATAGGTCTGTAATATCTAGGCTCTGATGATACTTAAGAAAACAAAAAACAAAATTAAAAAGGCTACACTTTCCAACAAAATGCTAAACAGGCTCAATCATTTATTTTAGAATGTAAAGCCTTAAAAGATGTTTGAATTCTCTTTTCACTTCTAACCTCACTTAACAAAAGCTGTCCCTGTTTACAGATCAGTTAGACTCAGTCTTGTTTGTGGTGTTACACATTTGCAGTTTTTTTCACAAAACTGAATACAGTCTTTACAAAAGATAAGACACAGAAGCAATAATAATTGTTTTTAACTGGCTAGCATCAAAAGGCAAATTTTTTACTTCTGCAAGCAAACTGTTTTAGATTTTACTTGAGCACATAAAGTCTCCTAAAAATGTATTCTCAACTTAAATACAATTTAGTTTATTCATCATATAGCTTTAATTCACACCATCTCCATGCACTTTTCATTAACATTTAAATTAGATCATACTGGCGGATAAACAGTTTCCGAATTTAAGGAAACTGATTCTTACTGGATAAGCATGTGGTCTCAATAGACAGCTGCTTGCCTTGTGACATTGAATCCACAGAACCCCCTAACACATATTATGCATGCAGTGATAGAGGAGAGGAAAAATCCATTTTAACAGGAAGAAACCTCTAGCAAAACTGGCCTCAATGTTAGTGGCCGCTGCTGAGGGTGACTGGGGGTTTCAGGAGACAGAAACAAACATACGAAAGGGACATGGAAGCACTGATTTATAAATACTTTAGATTTTAGTGTCATGGTTTTAAGGTGTTTGGCCCACATGCAAACACAAACGGGGGAAAACAGGAGCAGTTTAAGATGTTTATTTGACTACACAGAAATAAGGTCAATTCAGAACAGGAGCCGCAGACGAGGTTCAGAAGATCAGTGTTCGGAGTTCTGCGGGAGGAAAGAGAAAACTGATTAAGACTAAGAAAAGCAAAACAAAGCTGCACTGTTGCTGCTCTGCTTACCATCAGGTAGTGATAATCTATCCGGAGAGCGTGAGTGGAGGAATGGGTTCTGTAACTCACAGCTTTCGGATGGGAGGAGGTGGCTGAGCGACAGGTGGGACTTAAGCGGGGGCCCAAGCAGCACCGCAGCGGAGGCAGGTTTGAGGAGCAGTTGAAGGAACCAGTGTGAATCCAGGGAAGGGATCTCTTGTCTGACTCGGTAGTACTGAGGGGGATCGAGGGGAACACCAGAGCAGAATCTGAGCTGCAGAGATTCAGAGGCCAGTCCCCAGAGCATAGAGACAGGCGGGTGAGCAATCCAGAACTCAATGAACTAAGGGGGACAGGTTAGAATCAAGAATCATAAACATCTGGTTTCAGAGATCTGTGGACAGGACAGAGGCCTAGGCGTACCACAACTTCAGGTGACAGAACGCTCCTCTTAAGTTCAGCCGAGCAGTCTTAACGAGCCACAGGTGCGGGGCCACGCCCACTTGTCAGCATCAGCGACCTTTTGAAGAGAGTAAGCAGAGCAGAGAAACACCGAACCCGGACAGTAAGAAAATGTTAATAGTAAACTAGCTCCTTTGGTAGTTTTGTCTAGGAAAGAAACAATCAAACAGATGAGCTCTGGTTCAGTTTTCAGGTCAAAAATAATGAAAGAAAACAAAGACTACTTAAGTCATACTAAAAGCTGAGCCCATAGCTATGTCTAGGAGAGAACACAATTAAACACTAAAAAACCCAACTCTATTATCTATAGATAGGATAGTCTGACAGCTAAACAGAGCACCAGGCCAGATGAAGCTAATACGTTGTGAAAAAGAAGAGAGAACATAAAGTTGGAGTAGAAGTAATAAATAATGCAGAATTTGAGAATAGAAGAACAATGAGAAAAGTGGTCCTTTTTGTCTTCCGACAGACTAAGGCTATAGCAGCATAACTATAAAAATAGCTCAGGGTAACCAGAGCCACTCTAACTGTAAGCTTTATCAAAAAGGAAATTTTTAAGCCCAGTCTTAAAAGTAGGCTGGGTGTCTGCCTCATGGACTAAAACAAGTTTGGTTCCATAGGGGAGGAGCCTGGTAACTAAAATATCTGCCTCCCATTCTACTTTTAGAAAATCTAATAACCACCAGTAAACCTGCAGATTGAGAGAGAAGTGCTCTGTTAGGTACAAAAGGAACAATCTGATCCCTTATATAAGAGGAGGCTTGATAATGTAGTGCTTTATATGCGCTTTACATGTGAGAAGGAGGATTTTTAAAAGTCTATTCTGGATCTAACAGAAAGCCAATGAAGAGGAGTTAAAATATGAGCAATATGATCTCTGTTTTCAATTTTCACCAGAACTACAGAGTTACAATTGTCCAGCCTCCATGTAACAAAATGTACAGACTAGTTTCTTACCACCAACCATTTCTAACTCTTGCAGATATGAAATGACTAAAGAAGGAAATTCTAGAAACCTTTTCATTAACAGCATTTTTTTCAAATACTCTGGTCCAAAGACCATAACTTCCAAAGATAATGACATCTGTCATGTCTAAATTCAAAAGCAGAAAATTTAAAATTGTCCTGGCTTTTATGTTCTGAATGACTTTAATGGGATGTTTTGTAACAATTTAATTTTTTTTTACCACCCTGAAATCAATGACTGCTTTTACATGTATTATTTGTATATTACCTCCATTAATAATCAGATACATTTTCATAAGCAAATAATTTTCTATTAGTTTATACATAAGGCAGATCACCTGTTTGCAAAGCTCCATGACAGTCTGACATCTTAACGGTAAAGACACCAATGATGGATAAATTAGTACTTACGCGTGTAAAAGACAACCAGAGACTTCAAAAAAAAGGATAACATTGAGCAAGCCTTCTCCAGGTGGAAGGAGCTAATAAAAGACAAATATTTTCAACGGGATGCAGTTGTTGTCATCTTTCTACTTGACAAGTGAACCATACTGCCTAAATTAATGTAAATCTAACTGTTTCCATTGTGTTTAATTACAATAGAAAACATAACAGTAGTTTCCGCAAACATTTGCTAATCTTGTTGATGTAGAATGGTAGGGTTATCTGGGTTTAGACATTTTTTAAGCCACGCTGAATGCTGGCTTTTTGTCAAAGTAAATCCCCGCATGTAGAGTCTTAAACTTGGATTTAAATCCACCTTCATCATGACAACCCCAAATACTAAAACCTCGTGCACATTTATTTCATAGCTGTGTTGCGTTTTCCCCCATTTCTTTACTGTTTTTATTTATTAATTGATTCATCACATGACATGGTTACATCTATGTTGTCAACTGGTGCCTCAGTTGTCATGACTGAGAACGAAAGACCCAGTAAACACGCAAGACAGAGAGTGGGATTATTCAAAAGGCTTTTATTAAAACTACGGGCCAGGAGGTCTGCAGTAGCAGCAGCTAGGGTGTGTGAAGCAGGAAACTCTGGAGAGAGGAAAACACATTTTAGTGAACACGTAAATCTAACAGGAAGGTTATGAACCTGAGTCACTAACCTGGTTTACAAGTTCAGTCCATGCCGAGAGAACGACGAAGGATCCAGCCACTGGGCTACCAACAAGATGCGACGGTTGCTTCCAGAGCGCCCTAAATGCTGGAGTCCCACAGAAAATGCAGGAGTCTGAAGCCAGGTCAGGCAAACAGATCGGAACAGGAACATGCATGCTCAGAGATCCAAGAGTCCAAAGACAGTTCAAACAAACCGTTCAGATGGGAACAGGCAGGCTCAGTGGTTGAGAGGCAGAACAGGTCAGGATCAGGTAATTAGAAACAGTCAGGTATGCTAAAAACACTCTCACCACTGGCTAGAGAGAGGAAGAAGAATCTGCCTTGATGACTCGATGCTCACACCTTAAATAGAAGCAGGAGCAGGTTGATCAGATGAGAGGTGCATGAGCAGATGAGCAACAAGGCAGAATTTGACAGGTGAATGAAATAAGTAATTAAGCCAGTCATCAGTGCAAAGATCATGACATAGTACGTGTTTTAGGCAGTGAAATACTACTATGTCCCTTCTAGGTGACAGTAGTTTTTACACAATATCCTTTTAAAATCTGCCTATATTCAACTGTTAGTCATGGATTAGTTTCATCAGGATTTATAGAAAAATACAGCTTAGAGTCATCCGCATAATAGTGGAAATTAGTACCATGCTGTCTGATATTTCTACCAATTGCAAGTAAAAAGAATTTGCTGATCCAAGTGGTACTCTACAGGTAACCCTGGAGCATGAGGAAGATTTATCTTTAATGTGAACAAACTAAAATCTGTGAGAGAAATAAGATTTAAACCAGTGAAACTCTCTTCCCCCAATTCCTACAGAACATTGAAGTCATTTTTAAAGAACATTAGGGTCAATGCTGCTCTGAGATCTAACAAAACAAGTACAGATACATATTCGTTATCTGAGTGAATTGCACCAGAGCTGTTTTAGTGCTACAGTATGATGAGCTCTGAAACCTTACTAAAAATCCTAACTAAGTATTTTATGCTGTAAGTGGTCACTCACTTGTTTAACTGTTTTACAAGAATTTTAGATCAGAAAGAAATATTGGATATAGGTCTATAATTGATCAATTAATTTGGATCAAGAGAAGATTTCTTAAGTAAAGGTTTAATTACAGCTACTTTAAAAGTGTTGAGTACATATTCATGTCACAGGGTTTGATGAAAGTTGAAGACTTTTTTGTTTTATACATATATTTCTATTCTAGTCATAGCAATGAATGTAGGTCATACATGCAGGTCATCGCATCCTTGGGTTGAATGCTTCTTATAGTTGTTTATTATTTGCTTAGACCTGTCTGTTTATTCGAAAATCTAGGAGGAAAGTAACACCAAAAATCTATTAGAATGAGTTAAAACACAGCAAATTATGATAATTATTTTTAAGTAAGTATGAATTTCAAATAGGAATAAAGTATAGCTTATTATTTGCGGGAAGGTTGCGTGTATTTCAATCTGGGGAAGATTCTCTCTGCTGGTACTTTAAACATTCATTTAAGTACTACATCCTCCATGTAACACAGAATTTTAAGCTTGAAATAAGAAACCATCACTTTCATCATACCATCCTATAAAGCAAATTAACAATAAAATAACATAAAAAAAAACAAAGATAATGCAAAATATATAAAAGCAGTCTAAAAAAAGCAGGTGATGAGCACATCCCAAGTTCCCATCTGTTCTTTTGATGCCAGAGGAATGTTGGATTACAGTTAAAAGAAGGGGGGTTGGGGAGCAGTGGGGTGAGGGGTGGTGGGGTTCCCTTAGGTTTAACTCTTACCTATAATGACTAAAGCCGAGGAGGATCCTTAGACTGGGCCTGGATCTCACTGTCTGTCTCAAAAGCACACACGCAGAGGAAGAAGACATCTGGAAACAGGCAAAATCCGCTGTTGGGATCATTAGAATTTCAAATCCTCATCCAGGAACATACACAGCATTGGTTCTCAAACAGTTTGTTTTCCTTTAGAAACGGGAAAAAAATGTTGCAACCCACCAAAGACTGCATATGAAGAACTGTAGACAATATAAGAAGAAAGGGATTGAAACCTAATTTACACATTAGAGTATGCAGTATTCTAATCATATATGAGCTTCAGCTTTAACTGTGACATCTGTTTTTTTTTTTTTTATTGTGAAAACAACAATGGAGTTATTCTTGCATTTACATAGTCAGCCACAAGGGGGGAGGTGTGAGACTTTTTTCTAAATTCATGCAGCCAGCAAATGCAGAGTTAAAGTGAGGGAGTCCTGCAGAATGAACACTCTGGGACATATTTAGGCCTCTCTAAGAAACTAAATATACAGACTTGTTCTGAGAAAGAAGGTCACACAGTGCCCAGTGATTTCACTGGTGTCAACCGCTTCCCAAAAGACCTACAAGACATTAGCCGCAGGCATTTTATTTGAGCATAGAGGATTTTATGCTAAATGTTCCTGAAGAAACATGGAGAGGGGAATTAAAGACAGAGGGACCAATAAAAATGAGCAAGATGTAGGTTCAGCAGAGCGGTGCAAAGGTTTTGAGCTTGAGCACCTGTCACACAAAGCCTGGGAGCTGTAAATGCCATTGATGAAGTCGGCAAGGTCAGGTCCAGCCACACCATGGCCTCTGTAAAGGCCTCTTTGGATCTCCGGCGCAAAGCCAGGAGGATTGTAGGACACCTGTCAATCAGGCTGGGGAGGGAAACAATCTGGACACGGCTACTCAGCTGGATGAGGGATAAGCTGCTTCAAGACAAGCTCAGGACATTCCCACGGAAAGGCTTGTAACAAGATTATAATATTACAGTATGAGAACAATGCAGAAAGCTTTTTGGCAAACTGGCATAGTGCTCAAGGTGAGATTAAAAAACCTCCGCCAGCAAAAGGTGTGACTAAAATCATTGACTATTTCACCTGTGATGGACTGATACCCTGTTTTACCAAATATTTAAGCAATGCAAATATTTAATCCCTTGATGCACTAAGGACAGACTTTTAAAGGTTCAAATGCAATGATATTGTAGACCTGAGTTTTATGGAGCAAGTTTGGGGTGCTTTATTTACTTTACAAAGCTCTATAAAGTGTTCCTGGATATCTTCCAGAGATGCTCCCAGTTTGGGAAGTCCCGCAGCAACAGTGGATCACTGCCGCCGTCCGCAGAGCTGAATGCAAAGTAGGACATTCTGGAGCCCAGACAGGAGCAGCAGCAAACCAAAGCAAGAACCCCAGCAGAGAGAGAACCAGAACCGGAAAAGGCAGTTGGCCCCGCCCCACTCTGGAGCTAATGAACCACAGCAGAAGATCAACGGAGAAGAGCAGTAGATTGGAGCAGTCCATCATGCAGTGGGAGCACCGGAGCAGGGAGGGGCGGCTGCTGCCTGAAATTAAGACTGAAGGCTAACAGTGTGAGATTGAAGGACAGTGGTAGATTGGTGAAATCCTTTGTGCAGAGAGAGCATCAGAATAGGGAGAGGTGGTGGTTTGCCCAGGCTACCTGTGCAGGCTACGAGTGGACAGCATAAAAATGCAAAAGTTAGCAGTGTAGAAAGCACCAGAGGAAGAGGGAGAGTAAGCAGCGGCTTGTTAAGAGTATCTACCATGGAGCTTAGGGAGGATGAAAAACTATGAACGATTTAACAGTCCTACTAGGCTAAATTAAAAGAGATGCTTTTTAAAAGTCACCTCCAAACCTCTTAAGAGTATTTCCTACTTCATACATTTTCATCATTATGCCCTCCGTCTTCCATTTTGATTGAATAACATTTGCCTCATTGCCATCCTTTATCCTATGTCACAGCTACAACTAGTCACCGATTGGTTGTTGTAAAGAGAATTTGAATATACATTTCAGATTCCTGCAAGTGTTTTTGCTGAACTTTGCAGGTGCATTGGTGCACTTGCTTCTTTGTATTTGCCAAAAATCTGCCTTTATCCCTGCTAGAATCACAAGCTTTGCCTTGCTCCTCCTCACAGCACCCCTGATCCATCCTCTACATACAGGAGTATCCTCTAAATTGTTTGCTCCCGGCATGAAATTCATATTTGGTGTGAATTGACCATCACAGCTTTAAGTGCTTCAGTTATTTCTCTGATTTTTATTTCTCTCATTTTTAAAATCTTCCCTGAGTTACCCAGGTCAACACACATCTGTTCTACTTTACAGTGTTTTCTTTTCTATTTGTGCAGAGTACTTGAAATACATTTATATTTGTTTCTTGCTAATATTCTACTTCACAGAAACAGGGACATCATGGATCACTCACTGAAAATATTAAGTAGTCTGAACATGTTTTGTGCAAAAAATGAGAGTTGTTTCAGGTCCTTTTCTTTACCCTATGAAATACTGACTTTTCTTTTCAGATGTTCCAATTTATATTTTACCAACTAGTATTTATTCATAATCTTATTTTTAATATTTTCAACATTCACTGGAGAGCTTCAAGCTATTCTGTGTGGGATGGGACTGTATTTGCTTCACCCTGGGGAGGTCTCAGCGTCCTGCTTTAGCCGCTGGCCAAACTCCCCCTAAGGAAATGGCATTACTTCAGGGAGAAGATGGAACGTCCCGTGAAACTTGTGGTGATCCCATCTGGGACTAACCTCTGACCCCTTGTCCCAGAGGATGAGCAAGGCTGTGGGGTTGTGATGAAAGGGGATAAGAGAGTGAGAAGAACACCAAGATGATTGAATTTAGTCTTTTGGTTGAAGAAGGGGGTATAAGGATTTACCAAGAAATTGAACCCCCTCCTTTCCCTTCTCTTCTTCCCCTGGTTTCTACAGCACCTTGCAGCTGTCCCTTTTCCCTCTAATTTTTCTCTGTCAGATTTCAGCCTATAATTAGCAGAAAGACCTCAGTGACTCTCCGCACACATGGAAGTGGGTGCCTGGGTTACCCAGAACTAATAGTCTAAATCCACCTCCGCACACACACTCATCTTCCCCACCAAGACCCTAGATTGAAAGAGTGACAGGTTCATATGTAGAGACTTCAAGCTTAACTTTGCTCTGACTGACCAAGCAGCCTTAAAGGGTAACCCCGCAGAGGTCTCCTCTACAACGCCTAGGGGCATCTTTAAACCCCTACGGAGTCTTTCCCCCTGCTTGACATTCCTGTCATGGCATTAAGCCCCCCACCTGCTGCCCACATCGCATTTAAAGAGCAGTTTTATAGAACCGGCTGGGATTCAGAGGTCTGGGAAGTTCCAAAGAAAATGCAGTGGCCACCATGAGTGCACTGCCTTTGGCTTCTCTGGAAACAGAGTACCAGCAAACTCTGAGAACTTTTCCATTACCACTCACCCGCCTCCAATCATGTGCAGCTTGGGTTGATAATCAAATAACAAGGTCATGCCGCGAGTAATTATGGTTTGTGTTTCGCTTTGGAAAATGCCTGGACTTTTATTGAAATCATCTTTAATTTTCCTTTATTGTCCTCTAAATGTAATTAATCTTTCACCACATTAGTTTTCCCATGTTCAAAAGGATGTTCTCTTTCCTTCTTAAAAGATGTTATTACTTACTGGAGTACTTGTGTTGTTTCAAGTAGGCCTTTTCTGTGTGGATCTTTGAATGTGTGTTTTACACTCATTGTACGCAGATTTCCTCACTTAGACCAACAAGTGTGAATAAATTGGAACTTCAGGCCAACGTTAGGCTTGTATCTGAAGATGGCTCCCTTTGATGTGAAGGGTAGGCCTCCTAGTCCATCGGTGTATTACATATGCGGCTCCAGCAGTCGTTGGGAGGGTGTTGGTGTACACCATTACATACCTCTACTCAAACACCCACCCTCCCCATGGACGTGTCACCATGTCTCAGAGATAAACAAGACAACCCTGCAACCACAAACCTACTCGCACCTTTGGCCAATTGAGAGACCATTTCCAACCATATTCAGAACTGAAGAATGCTTTTGGATAAGAGGGGAAGCATCGTTCAGAGACAACAGAGGGAGTCAGATTTCCCTTAACTTATGCAATAAGAAGTGAGACAAGAAGCTAGGGTAGAACAAGGCTAAGTTAACTACTGCTTAGGGCTTGGATACAATTTTGTATACTATTTGTTACTCAAGGGGGGTGTAATATGAGAATATTAAAATTTATTAAAGCAAATCAAAGCACCTTGCTCATGAAAAGTGAACCAACATGTCAATAGCTGCAAAAGTCTGACTGAACATTTCTTGAACTTTGCAGAAAACACCTGATTTCAGTGATTGCTTCAAAGTGATGGTTAAAAAATCTTTAATTCAGGAGCTTCATCATCAGGTTTGTTTATTTCTATTATGTATACATAAAATCGATGTCATGATTTCCATTTTTATAATTTAGTTTGTAAACTTTCAAGCACAACTATATATTGTTTTGTAAAGGAGAAAAACACCTTCCCTTTTCTCACCCTCATCATCTTTTTTTTGGTTTTTGATTTTTGGAAGGGAGACTGATTTTCCACTTCATGTAAAATACAATACACCCTCGCTGCATTACTTTTCTTTTCCATGTGTATAAAGGCTTCAGAGCACAGATAAAACTACATTTATTAGACCCAACGGAGAATAGATTTTTGGCCACCAGTAAGACTTTGACTTATGAGGCACAAGTTTGGAGCAATTCATCACATATGACACTTCATTTTACACTACAGTTTATCACAGCTCAGAGACTGACAATAATATTATAAAATAAATGAATAAAATCTTTAGAACCATATTTACAATGGTTAAATCAATCAATACAAGAACAAGCAAAAGTGTTGTCTGCTCCCTTAAAATTTGTCAATGATAAATTTAGCAGCTTCTGCCCCAGAAAATGTATTTCGCCGATAACCACAAACTCTTAGAGCACGGTCTACTTTTAAAAAAGTCACTGATTTAAAAAAAAATCACAACAGGCTGAAATCCAAGCATAACTATTTCCAGCATAATACCAACTTATAAGTCAGCGTGCAAAATGAGACAAATGCCGCCCCACATTTCAGACGCCGTAATATTTCCGAGGAAACTCGACACTCATCCTAGAGTAAACCGTGTCGTTAAAGGTATTATAAAGTCATTCTTTTCCTCCTTTTTCTCACACTTCGTTTGGGCATTACTCTGGTTTACAGCGGCTTTTTGTGGTTATGGTGGATTTGCGTGGTTTATCAAGTTTTGCTGGCTTTTCTCTGTTAAAACCCTACAACACTAAATCACACATTTGTCTAAACAGATGTAGGCTTTACTGACTATGGTGAACACATTTTATGGAGCACTTTTCTTTCAGTTTTTTTTATTCCCCTTTGTTCACCAGCTCTCACACAACAACAGTCTGAAGTTGAATTCCTGACTGGAGATATTGCAAGGCTTGGGTTTGGATCATAAAGTTCTTCCCTGCAGTTTTAATTTCCTGAGCTCTAAGTTGCATATTAATGAGAGAGGGAGGCATCTAAAGTTAGCTGAAGAGAATTGTAAACAGGAACTTTGCTGTCCTGTAGAGAAGGTAAACGTACAATAATGTAAAAGACTAAAAATGGAAATGAGGCATGAAGAAAGAAGCAGAGACGAAAACAAAATGATAAAAGAACAACATTGAGGTGCTGCTTCTTGAGTGACAGGTTCATGTGGGGAGGTCTTTACCATAGCAACATAACTTTGGTTGCTAGGAATAACACTAGCAGATGGATGGGTCGTCTGATTTTCCGCAGTGACCGACAGCAAGACACAGCATCTGCTGGTGTGTTTATTTGTGTGCGTCAGCATGTGTGCTCCTACGTCTGAGTGCCTATACGGTCGGCGAGTGTGTGTGTAAGGACACGCCTGGCACGGTGAAATAGTATTAGATACAGGGGGACAAATAATTAAGTGACATCAGCTGGTGAGGTCTGGCAAAAGGTTGCCGCTGCAAATATAGATCCGTTTCTTTTTTTTTCTTTTTTTTTTTTTCTTTCAATAAATCGTTGCCGTTGTAAACAACAGACCTTTGGATTGACAGAAAATACTGCCCGGTATTCACTTCATCCCTGATTAATGTGACAGAGAGGTCTTTCAAGTGGGCCCTGAAATAGAAATTCTTTGGACAACAGCAAAACGACGAAACCTCGACCCGTCTGACACAACCAGACAGTTCAAACTGCGCCCTTGAAGTTTGAAGGACACATAAAAAAGTGTTCTTATGATCGCTTTTGTTCAAATGCTTCTACATTTTTGCACTGCAGATAAAAAGATAAATCTTACAATTGATATTTATTGAGAATTTTGGTTAAACTTTTTCCACTATGTCCAAATGACCAAAATAATTATTATAATTTAGTTTTTTTTTTTTCTAGTCAAATTTTTATTTTATTCATGGTCAGAAAATGGCATCAAACTCTATATAAAATAATTCATATTTAACCTAAAGCTGATTAAGTGTCACATCTATTAGTTTTAGCATGTTAGTATGTTTCCTTGTTTATGAACCTAACAACCATCTAGGAGAGGGATTCTAAAACATTTCCCCCTTTGACTCCCTAAAAACACATGTGGTTGCTTTATGCTATATTGTTTTATAAATAAAAAATGAGGTAATTTTTATATTTAAATACATTTATCTTTAAACGATTCATCATTTAAAAATTGCTTTGTTTAATAAATGAGACATTTCATTATTTATTTGTGCATTCTGCAGTTTAATGATATATTCAATCTTAAATTAATTTATTAGAAAAATAAATAAATGAATCAAAATAATTTGATATCTAATTATTTTGGGGGAAATTGATGTTTATGTATTTCGTATTTCAGCCCTTCATATATTATGGAAACCATATCATGGTTCCACTTGACCTCACAACCCTCAGATCTAGAACATATCTATATCTATATATCTATATATCTATATATCTATATATCTATATATAGATATATAGATATATATATAGATATATATATATCTATATATATATATATATAGATATATATATAGACTTTGCTCTTTTAACTTGGCAGATCTTTTTTTGTTGGGTGAGTATAATACAAAGAAAATGTTACTCTTTAAATTCACATTTCCTGTTTCTAACATATTAAAGTTCCAGCAGGCAGCTTAATTCAGCAATTGAAAAAAGACCTTTAACCCCATATAGATTTCAACTCTAAAAAGAAAATGCTGCACCCGCTCAAATAATTTGCCTCAGTTAGTAACAAGTAACTGAATTAAGTTCACGCAACATAATTCATTGATAATTAATTTATATGAAAAATAATACTTTTTATTTAAGTTGAACACTGTAACATAAATTAGGTTGAATATACCTAATTCAATTAATTGTTAACAAATCAAAGCAATTAATGTGGATCTGCTCTGGATCTGCGCTGCATTGTTGTTGTTTAGACCGAAGACAACGCCTTCCTTTCTAAAGACATTGCTTACCTGCACATTTTAAAACCATTTTACAGTGATGATTTTTAATCTAAAAGACAAAATAATTTTTAATCTTATAGATAATCCTAAAGCAAATAATAGTTAAAATAATTTACATATTCAGAGTAAATACTTTATTGATTTAAACAGAATAGTGTAACTGGGACCTTAGGTGTTAATTATTTCTCATGTATTCAAATTCTGACACTTGTGACAATTAAACAAAATGCTTATTTCAAAATGCAAAATCATTGTTATGCTCTTACATATAAGAAAAGTTAATATAATTTAAATAAATTGAAGTTAAACAGGTAAATAGTTCAAACGTACTAAACATTTATTTCTCTATAATGACTCATTTTGCTGGTGTAGTACTATAATGTTTAATATTAAATTAAAACCATAATACTGTCCTATTTTGTTATTATTTTCTATCTGCAAAATATCTTAAAATAATGCATTTAAAAAAAAATTGTTTTGTTGAGTATTTATTGAGATTATGAAGTTAAGATAAATATTATCAGCAGTAATGCTAGTCTGCTGATTTACTGAACTGTTTGACCCAGTTTAATACATGTGTGAAGACTGTCAGTAAACACCTTATTGTATGAGGGTGTTGAGCCACTGTGCTGGAGGGGACTGGGTGTGAGTCAGTAGCGGCATGATATATGGCTCAGGGCCTTACATCAGCATCACTGGGACCAGCATCTGCAACGACAGGCCACCCAGTTCTCCAAAGTTAAACATTGGCATCAAACTCTTAACATATCTGTCGCCCAGAGTCATTCGCTCTCATAAAATTAGCACCTTTCTTAAAAAAAAAAAAAAAGAGTAGATTTGATTCGGAGGTGGGTGGAACATATTTGGCTGACATCTGTGCAGTAGTTAATGACAAAGCTGATGATATTTCTGTTTTTATTGACCTGTCAGTTCTTATCATAGTGCTTCTCTGTAAACTGCCTCAGGGAGTTGAGATGGGCTTAGTTCCTGGAAAGACGAGCTGGAGTGTGGCAGTGAAAACATTTCACTCTTAGGTAGAAGTGGGTTGCTTGATCTTTAAAAGAGAAAAGTCAAACAGTTTTATATAGGACCTTGGAAATGTATTTACACCCCTGACCATGATGCTCCATTACAACTACTTTGCAATAATCAATGTGTTTCATTAGGACTGTCAGTGGCAGACAAACACAAGGTTGCTGCACAAAGTGGGACTTAAAATAATGCTAAACCAACATTTGGCGCTGTAACAATTTAAGCAGCATAAGTAAGATTTTTAGCCTTATATCTCCTCAACTATCCCGGTCAGTGGAGGATTTATGATATTTGGGGCCCAAGGCAAAGACTGTCATGGGGCCCTCTGAAATAAAAAACAAAAACCAAAAAAAACATTGTGGCATGTGTTTTATTTGTTTTACTTTTATCCCTCTCTTCTTCTCCCTTTTTTCCTAGGTGTTTGTATTTCTTTACCATTGTCTCTCTTTTTTTTCTTCTTCCATCTTGTTTACATCTTCCTGTCCCTTTTTCTAGTTGTCATTTTCACCATGTTTCTCTTTGTCCCTATTTTTGGAAAATTAACCCATCTTTCGTCTTTGCATTGTTTGTTTTCATGTTTTGTTGTGAGAGATGCAGCTCCTGGAGGAGATGATGGAATTCTCCATACTTGATCTGTCGCTGGAGAACTGATGAACCCAGGGTTAGTGATGCTGGTTGCTTTGTTTTGTTAGGATAATTATCATTGAGGATTTGTGAGTTTATTAAACCCTAATATTAGCTGCATGTTGCGTGTCAGAACTGATGCTTTCCCCAGTAGTTTATCAAATTAGGCCAGTTCCTCGGTTCAACAAAGATTTGGGAATGGATTGAGAGCAGCGTCCCTCAGCTAAGAACAAAGTGTAATATTTTGATAAGGCTGGAGCCATGGATGTCTGATCATCTGCAAACATGTATGATCTAAAATGCGATGATGTGGCAGACTGAAGTATAAAATCTGTTAATCGTGGCCACTTCCCGTGAAGTGAGGCCGGTTGTTAAGCAGCTGCCTTCTGTAACTCTAAGCAACTTCTCTCATCTAACATTACAATTTCTATCAAAATCTGTTGCCATGTCTAATGGTTTATTTAATACATATATGCTACAAAGTGTTATTTAAAGAGATTGTCCTGAGTGATCTCTTCCTTTTCAGGAAAACGAACCAGAGAGAGAAAGCTTCAATGGTGTAAATAGAGCTTACCTTTAACAGTTTGGCTTTTCAAAGTAAAAATGGCACCACAACTCGCTCCATAAAATCCAGGTCTGCTCTGTAAAGGTGAAACCAACAACCAGATTGGATGATATGATGGAGCCTTTGGCTGCTGTACAAGTCCCACCATGTCACAAATTAGTGGCGACACCTCTAACAAGCAAAAGCACCTGAAAGTAGCAACTTTTCTGTGGTTTTGTGTTTGGTGTGAATCATATCATAAAAACAGTTTATTCCCTCATCAGATATTTTTTCCAGCTGCTTTTAAAGTGACAGTGTGCTGTAACTGAGTAAGTATTAATGATTAAAGAAAACATCCAGCAGAATGCGAGAAACTCGAAAAATAACTTTGTGCTTCATTAAAAGGGGACAAAAGTGTAGGGTGCATTTGCCCTTTACTCTTATACATCTAAATCACACAACTCCAGTAATTATTAAACCTGCCTATAAATAATAGCAGTATAAATGAAGCTTTTCTGTAAAGGTTGTTAATGTTTGTGAGAGAAAATTGAAGAAAAACAACAAAATAAAGGACAGACATTTAGAGAACCAGGGGTTTATTAAAGAATATATCAAGCTTTAAAATTGTTCAAACCATCAATTTATCAACAGAAATAATGTGGCCCAACTAAAACTTACTCAGTACCATGACATAACAACCAACCAAGAGGCCCAAAGTATCTTTAGGGTGATGTGAAGAGCTGCTAGTGAGATTTGACAATGTGTTGATAAGAACTGCTACAAAAAAAAAACCTTCCCTAGTTAGAAGAAATGGCACAAAGAAAAAAAAAAACCTTCCCTAGTTAGAAGAAATGGCACAAAGAAAACCACAACTCACAGAAATCCAGGATGTCAAGTTTTCATTTTGCCACAAATCTTGTTGGAACTAAGATGCTCATGTGTAGAGGAACGTTCATATAGCCAACTTAGGAAGACGGGAACTTTTTGGCCTTCTTCTTAAACATTCAAAGCACATTAAACCTTTACCTAAACATTCATTTTCAGCATGGTGGTGGCAGCCTAATGCTGTGGTGATGCTTCTTTAAAGCAGAAACGTAAACTTCAAGGGGACAGATTGAGCTAAATACGAGGGAGTCCGGCAAGGAAGCCATTGATTGATTGCTGGAAGCCCCTTATATAACAGGAATTAAAACTGAAGGGTTTAGTTTTATGCATGTTTATCCGTCTGACATATGAGGAAAGACTGACATGTCCATCCATCTTCCTCCGCTTATCCAGGGTCGGGTCGTGGGGGCAGCAGCTTAAGAAGGGAGGCCCAGACTTCCCTCTCCCCAGCCACTTCTTCTAGCCCCTCAGGACGAACCCCGAGGCGTTCCTATGCCAGCCGAGAAACATAGTCTCTCCAGCGTGTCCTGGGTCTTCCCCGGGGCCTCCTCCCAGTGGGACGTGCCCGGAACACCTCACCAGGGAGGCGTCCAGGAGGCATCCTAACCAGATGTCCGAGCCATCTTAACTGGCTCCTCTCGACGTGGAGGAGCAGCGGCTCTACTCCGAGTCCCTCCCGGATGACCGAGCTTCTCACCCTATCTCTAAGGGAGAGCCCAG
>NW_015151175.1:172360-220436 GCF_000732505.1 Cyprinodon variegatus
TTCCAGCTCTTCAGGACGAACCCCAAGGCGTTCCCAGGCCAGCCGAGAAACATAGTCTCTCCAGCGTGTCCTGGGTCTTGCCCGGGTCTCCCTCCGTGGGACGTGCCCGGAACACCTCACCAGGGAGGCGTCCAGGAGGCATCCTAAACAGATGCCCGAGCCACCTCAACTTGCTCCTCTCGACGTGGAGGAGCAGAGGCTCTACTCCGAGTCCCTCCCGGATGACCATCCTTCTCACCCTATCTCTAAGGGAGATCCCAGCCACCCCACGGAGGAAACCCATTTCGGCTGCTTGTATCCGTGATCTCGTTCTTTCGGTCATGACCCAGAGTTCATGACCACAGATGAGGGTAGGAACGTAGATCGACCGGTAGATTTTGACTCAGCTCTCTCTTCACCACGACGGACCGGTACAGCGCCCGCTTCACAGCAGACGCTGAACCAATCCGCCTGTCGATCTCC
Source organism: Cyprinodon variegatus (assembly GCF_000732505.1). Classification (NCBI taxonomy): domain Eukaryota; kingdom Metazoa; phylum Chordata; class Actinopteri; order Cyprinodontiformes; family Cyprinodontidae; genus Cyprinodon; species Cyprinodon variegatus. Next base: position 172,823 of record NW_015151175.1, read on the forward strand.
CGCTCCCTTCTTCCCTCATTCGTGAACAAGATCCCGAGATACTTAGACTCCTCCACTTGGGGCAGGACACCCCCCCTTACCCGGAGAAGGCACTCTACCCTTTTCCGGCTCAACACCATGGCCTCGGATTTGGAGGCACTGATCCCCATCCCGGACGCTTCACACTCGGCTGCGAACTGATCCAGCGAGAGCTGCAGATCACGACCTGATGAAGCCAATAGGACCACATCATCTGCAAAAAGCAGAGATGCAATCCTGAGGCCACCAAAACGGATCCCCTCAACACCTTGGCTGTCATGTCAAAACTGAAATGTTGTTATTAATATTAGTTAATTTGAACCTAAGGAAATATGCAAAGGAGAACTGGCAAAGACTCTAGAAGGTCTAGATGTGAGCCAACACTCAGCCCAAAGAGTTAAAGGTTCATTACAACACAGTACAAAAAGGGAATTCAAATTGCTAAAAACTTTCAAATCTGTTTTTTCTTTGATTTCATAAGAATGCACCCCTATTTTGTTGGTCTAAAATCTATAAACTACTGTCTAGATGCACTAGATAATAATGATCTATCGTTTCTGAGGGTAAGACAGATCGTTACTGCAGGGTATAAAAATTACTGCAGGGTTAGGGAAAGAAAAGCAAGAAGACATGAAGATGAGCTGAGGACCCAATAAAAACTGGCAGCTGATTGAGGCTTAAACAGGTCATAATTAAGGTGTGAAAAATAGATGGAGTAACATCATTTCTGACTCTGACTGAATTAGAAATGATTAAATGGGAACACAACGAAAAGAAGAAGCTGAAGACCACAATCCAAAACATACAAATATAATAACTAGACAAAGGAATAACCTACTAAAAACTCTAATACATGTATTGGACTTAGAAAACACCTGTCAAATGGAAACAAACCAAACAAATATTGTTAGCCCCAAACTGAAAAATGAACAGGATAAAGTATGGCACAAAGTAACAAAACCAAACTATAACCTGACCTAAGTCGGCTTTTAGACTGATTTAAATCATGGTTTATCAGTTGAATCACTTTTTAATTTGATCTATCTCTTCACTTTTCAGGACATACTGTAATTATTCAGCACAAGGATATTTACAGATATAAATGCTGAGGAAAACACACTAGCTTTAGGAACACACCCCACACATACACACCATCTTCTACAGGATAGGTCACAAACAGGTTATGCTGTGTAAACAAGATACAAATCCTGACAACTTTGCACACAAAGTTGAGTTCAGTCTGAGCCTCCAAAGTAAACCATCGTTCCCATTTCAGCACGTGGCCTTCACAAAGACCCACTGTAGTTATCACCTTAAGTGTGAACGCACCACTCTCCCTGCTTTTTCATAAACAATGTGGACGGCCAAGCAAAACATCATAATTCCATTTATTTACTCTGAAAAAGATGTAATCTCTGGCGCTGCATATCTCTGAGTGTATCTCAGGCCAAAGTAGGGTGAGCTTCGGTGTTGCCCACCAGTTCTCTCACTCCCCAAACTTATTTAATCTGTGCATTCCCCTGCTGTGGCTCACAGAGGCTCGGTGCAGCAGTGGTAGCCTAAAGGTTAGAGACGATATGCTGCGGCCAAAGTGCCTGGAGGATAACAGCGGGATGGACAGAATGAACGAATGAATGCAGCAGGCTGGAGCTTAACAGAGCAACACTGTGACTTGGCAGTGTGGATATAGGGTGTGAATGTGTTTAACTGTGTAAAGCATGTTATAAACACCAACAGTCGCAGTTTAAAATTAGATTACTTTATTATAGATACTCCACACTGCTTCAGTTGATACACATGGAAAGTTTGTTGTTTTAAAGGTCTAACTTGTGATATTAGCTTAATGAAAGTTGGCCTTGGGTGGTGAGCTGTCATAGATTTTTACTGAATTTTGCATATAGGCAAAAAGTTTATTTTGGGTCTCATCCAGTTTTAGAATCTAGTAGCAAATGCTTGCTGTGTCCTCTGTAAGGCCTGGGAGAAACTAAAAACACCTGAGCCCAGGATTGCTGCAGCTTCTCCTGGGTTTCTCTAACCGATGCTCTCTGTCTTTAAGCCTTTAATTTTCTTTTTGTGTATGGAAATGTATTAGTAGATTTCTGTGAGATCAGTAAAGTTGGTTATGTTAATTTATAACCTAACCCTGCTTTTAACTTCTCTACAAGTTTCTCCAAGACCTATTAGCTGTGTTCCTTGGTCTCTGTTTAATAATTTGACCACTAATGCTCTGTAAAGTTGCATCCACACAGAATGCAACTTTCACACCTGGATTGAAAGATTTATTTGTATGCCCATGTAGAAGGGGATTCAGGAGTGGTATGAAGTCCAGGATGCAATTCTAATGAAGCCTAAAGCATGGTTTTTGCTTGACGCTTCCGAAAGTTCTGCTCAGCCAAATTTTGGCTTCCATTCCCCTTTGCATGGCATCCATTGGGACAAAATTTTCAAAATGTGCACCTATAAAACTGTGTAAGTTCCAGAACAGATTGACGCATAAAAACATGCAGAGCAAGCAACAGCTCCTACCGTCCAAGGTTTACAGATGTAAACATCTGAAGACTTCCTGTTGTTTAGTCAATACTGTACATGTGGAAAAACTCTTTCAAAGAAATGACTGTCACTCTTGAAGGGCATAAAGAGGCTTTAAAAAAGTTGTAAATGGCTGTTTTTTCTACTTCCTCGTGTAGTGTGGTTTTGTCAGCTGGCGATTTTTCCTGTACAAGAGCCCCTTGGAGCCGGCCAGAATGAGGGAAAACCCGCACAAAGTATAAAGGCTATAGACATTTTGATGTTAGCACGTATTGTATGTACGTCAAACTAACCCAAGCTTTATCGTGAATGCAGCGAAGCAAACATGCAGGTAGTGAAATTCACAAAAGTTGAAAAATCTCTTTTCTTTCTTTTCATGTCCAAACGACAAATCAGGGACTAGATGAGGCTGTGTTCTTGGGTGAAGGACTGCAGCGAACACACAAGCTATTTTCAGATGAAAATAGAATATAGAGAAAACAATGTTGACAAAGGATGAAGTACAAAAAGCTTTTCAATAGTTAGTAGGTGGTTTAAAAAAAAAGCAGCTTTAGTTTAGCTCTGAAAGGGCTGTTAAATTAAATGAATTTGTCATCCTCCCTTTGCTCCAGCTGCCACTGTTGTTGACTGTCTCTGTTCTGTTGCTCTCTGCATGGTGGCCTCCTTAATTTACCACTGTGCTTCTTAGATCTCCCACCGTTAGCTTCTGGGGCTAGTCCTGGACTGCTCTACCAGTCCACCAGCTAAGGAGCAGTGGTTCCTTAGCTCCATAGGAGGGCACAGTCAGTAACCTTTTCCTAGTTATTGTGCTCTCTGTGCCAGGGTTCTTACACAAATTTCCTGTTGCTTCTGTGCGAGCTCCATATCTCCATCTCACCGTACCTTAAACCCTGCAGAAGGCAGCGGTAATCCAGGCATAACTCCTGGACTCCCTGAACTGGAAGAATCTCTGGAAATTCTGCTAGACCCAGAGATGCCGTCCCAGGGATTTTTGGTCTTTTCAAAGAAAATAAAGCACTGCAACTCGTTCTGCTCTGAAAAAAGACCAAGCTCCGACATCTATAAAAAAAGATGTTGATGGCAGCAACACAGCTCATATTATTCTATTTCCGGATGGTGTCATAGCCAAAAAGGAATAGACCAGATGAAGATAAAGAGAAAAAGCCAAAAGAGCATAACAATACAGATTGAACTTACAAAAACTACAGAATGGGAGAACAGAGATAGAATGAAGTTAAACGAAAGAGGGTACCTATGTCTCCAGCACTCAAAGCCTATAGAAGGATAACTATAGGGTAGGTCAGCATACCCTGAGCCACTCTAAATATAAGCTTTATAGAAAAGGAAAGTTTTAAGCCTAGCCTTATAAGTAGACATGGTATCTGCTTCATGGACTAAAACTGGAAGTTGGTTCCACAGGAGAGGAGCTTGATAACTAAAAGATCTGCCTCCCATTCTACTTTTAGAAATGCTAAGAACCACTTATAAACCTGCAGATTGAGCAAAGTTCAAAGTTGCTAAGTTCTCTGTTAGGAAGATAAGGTAGAATCATACCTCAGAGATGAGTTGACAGAGTTTGGCCATTTAAGGTGTTATATGAGTAGGATGATTTTTTAATTAGATTCTATATTTAAAAGTGAAGAGGAGCTAGGATGTGACTAGTATCTCACCATCAGCCCTGGGTAACATTTTTTTAATTTGGCAAAATTTCATATGGAATTAAAATGACAGGTCCTGATCAAAAATAATACCAAGATTTTTTACTTTTTATCTGATATCAATTTAATCCCATCAAAATGAAGTCACTGACTTATCAGCTTGATTGATTGATTGATTGATTGATTGATTGATTGATTGATTGATTGATTGATTGAGTGATTGATAATTTCAGTTTCAGTACAAAGTGGTCAACACAATACATCCCATACATTGGGTTGGGGTGGGGGGGCTGAAAGGGGGGACGGTTTTACTTAGGCCATGGGTGCTGCAGAACACTGCTTTTGTAGCATTCTTATGGCTTGAAACGTTAGTTGTGTGTGTATGGTGAGTGTGTTCAATTTGTATGTGAACGCTGTCTACAGGCAATTGTCCTTGATGAGCTGGAAGTTCTGAGTGCATCCACAGATGTTCGTGGGTAGGGGACGGGGGGAGCAATTCTTCTGTGCCCTTACGCCATAAAATCAAGGGGAGACCTTGATGAGGTGGGAGGCCGAATCCAGAATAACACTTATTGTTTTAAGAGCAGGCTGCACAGAAATTTTTCATCAGCTTTGAGTCTTTTCTTGCTGGCTCTACGTGGCGTCAACTTCTGCCGTAAGCCTGATCAATGCCCAAATTGCCGCCGACATCCTCTGTAAACGTAGATCCATCAGGTATCCTCCAAATCGAAACAGGAGAAATCTGAGTATCATAAAACCAAAAATCAATACATCTTCGATATCCTCCACTGACAGCATTGTGAAACACACCATGTTCTAAGCCTTCCAGGAGTCCATTAGGTCTATAATTGACAAAGTCATCTGGGTCAAAGGCAGTACTCCAGTTGAGGGGTGATGAGGGGGATGGCATCCCCCTTCTTTAAAAAATCTTAAAAATCATCCCCCTTCTCAAATCATCCCCCATACTGTACCATCCCCTGGGATATTTTATCTCTAAATGTGTAAATGTCTATTATACATTAACAGTAATGGCAATAATATTGTCCTTTCAACATTTGGCAGGTTACGCTGTTGAGTAGCACACAGCCTGCACTGTTCTGAACAGCTTTACAGCCATGCATCAAAGACAACACAAATTGAGGGACTGTGAAAATAAGGTGGGGGGAATCTTCTAGAATGGTGTTGTTTGCAAAATCGGGGATTTCCATCCACTGAGCAGAGACTTTATTCATCGCACAATGACTGTAGCACATCTTATCTTGGAATAATGGAAAGTTTCTCAAAACATTTTTGAAACACATCTACTGGGCCAGAAAGTAATAGTTTATGCCAAAATAAACATTTGGGGTAAATTTGTCGCTACCAAGTTTTTCTTGTGTTTATTGTAAAGTTGGTCTTACATTTTTATTTTAAGTGGGATTAAAAAGTCTTAAAAGGTCTTGAATTTAACTTGCCTTATGCTGTAGGAACCCTGATTTATAAATAATCCCATAAAATCCTTACTGCTAAGAGCAGGTGGCATGGACCGCTCAACAGAGCTATAGCTCTGGGTGAGTTTGGAAACTCTATAAAAAAGAAACCTAGGATTATTCTTATTATCCTCTATTAATGAGGATAAATATGCTCCTCTTGCTTTATGAAGGGTCCTCTTAAACAGCAGTAAATTAGGTAGGATTCCCATAGGCATGTTGATTGCCATTTTCTCTCCAGTTTTCTAACATTTTGTTTTAAAGTCCACAGCTCTGCATTAAAAACCAGGGAGCCAGCTTTCCATTTTGAACGTTTTTTTTTTTTCAAATGGGCTACATTAGCAGTATGCAGAAAGTTAGCAACCCCATCAACAAAATCATCAACCTGTGAAGGGGAATAAACTAAATGTGAACAAAAGGCCAATCAATCTAAGATTTAATTAAGGTCTGCATTTAAGCTATCACCTTCAATATTGGCATGGATGTTAATATCCCCCACTATGATGACCCTGTCAGTATTTAATACCAAATCAGAAAGGATCTCTGAAAACTCATCTAAAGAGTCAGGGTTAAGGGTTAAATGTTAAAAATGTTGGATTTATTAACTGATTCTTGAGTAATTAGTAAGTCAGACTAAGGGATTGTTGCTACTCCTCACCCAGAATTTCTGGGTATGTGAAAATTTAAATAAATAGAAGGAGTTGCTTAATTATGCCCAGATAAGGTTTTGCTGCAGCCAAGTTTCTGTAAGGCCACCTGAATCAATGTGATTATCACAAATCAAGTCATTAACTAGCAGACTTTTTAAAAAGAGATTATATATTCAATGAACCACATTTAATATTTTTAGCTTTATCCCTAATTGGAGTTATATTCATTTTAATAAGATTATAATGATTTAGGCTGCTCAGTGGTGTGGTGGGTACTCCGGCATCCTCCCACAGTCCAAAAACATGACTATTTGGTTAATTGGCTTCTCTAAATTCTCCTCAGGTGTGTGTGTGTGCATGAATGGTTGTTGTTCCTGTTTGTCCCTGTGTTGCCTTGCGATGGTCTTGTTACCTGTCCAAGGGCGTACTCCACCTCTCGCCTGTAGACAGCTGGAGATAGGCACCACCATCCCTCGTGACCCTAGTAGGGATAAGCGAGACAGAAACTGGATGGATGGATATCATTATTTGCTTCATTAGCTTTATTTTCTAATTTATTCGATTTGGGTCGTGGGCAAGACACTGTTTGGATGCAGTAATTAGTGGGTAACGGTAGAGAAGCTAGAGAGAGGTATATTAAACTATGTGTGAACAATAAGAGTGAAGGGATTTGGATTAACTAAAACCTATTTAAGGGATGAAGATTAAAGGGGCTAAATACAAATGTACAGCTCACTTCTTTGGGTTAATATTTTAGATCTATGTAATAAAATACATACAGGTTTTCAATACCAAAGAAAAAGCATGATCCACAGACCGTATCTAGTTTAACACATACAGATTCAGTGCAGGCAAAGAGTATTGTCACCACCTGCTAATATGTGTTGCAGAACATGCTGACAATTACAGCGAGCCAAGGTGGTGAGAGATGAATGTGTGCAGCGAGGAATTTCCATGTGATGTGACGATATCTGGAACATGCGATGGCTGCCGGCCAGCATGCTGCTGTTTTTTCCTCACCATCGTTCCCTCAGATTTCCACTGGCCTTTAATGTGAAAAGCCCACTCTGATGTAATTCGCACTCCCCTGAATCTTGGGAGTGACTCACTGACGGTAAAGGTTGCAGTGACCCCATGAAACGCCTCTGCAGCAGCGTATTAGAAATCCAACTGACCAGGGCTGCTGTAATATAAACTTTATTGCAACCGCAAGTGATGCCTTTCAGGAATTTACCAAGTCTGGATGGTTAATCTTTCAACAACCGAAATATAATACACTAATGCAAAAAGAACAGATTTATTGTTTTATTAATATTTCACGAAGCAAACCGGTGTTTAAAATGGCAAACATGAACAAACCGGCTGCTTGAAAAAGCAAAACTAATTAAAAAAAAGCAGATTACTTTCACTATTTCCCAATAATAGTTTTGTATTTACACCCATTACTGGAGATTTTAATATCATAGAAGGTAACATAAAAAAAGCCCTATTATTATGCAAGTTTTCTATTTACATGCTCTCTATATTGTACATACCGGTATGTGCTGTAACTTGTGCCTATCTTTATCTCCATCTAGCTGAACAGGTGTAACCCAACGCGCAGCCAAAGCCTTCTGGAAATGTATCCACATAAATCAATTTAGATATAATTACAGACAAAGCTATTCATCAGTCAGCAACAGCTCACATCATGTCTTTTGAAATTATTATCGTAGCAAGCTATTTTTGCTGATGTAACTCATGGGTGAACAAATCGTGAGCGGTTCTCAATGCAGCTTCCAGTGCTAAAGGGCATGCTTTGGTGTAATAAGCCAAGGTTTGACATTGATTCTGTTATTTGGAAGGAATTGTTATTGATGAATAGTTATAATACAAGACACATTCTGAGCCTTATGGAGGGCAGGACTTTATAAGCAGGAAGGAAATTATCTGTAATAGTTCTGTGACAGAGTGTTTGCCCACTCAATGTTTATATCAAACAAAAAGAACCTGATAAAATAAATAATGCAACTTTCAGACTATATATTTTTTTTTATAATAATTCCCTACCAAAGATAAAAATCTCTGATTTTACCAATTTCCTTCAAATGTTTGTCTTAACTTGCAATGAGTACTTTATCTTTCCACTCTGCTTTGCTTTTGTATTTAGACACACCAGAGGGTTCTTGATTATGTTTGGCTTTTCTAAGTTTCCTTTTAATCCCATTTAGGTTTTACCTCGGACAGAAAGAAAAAACGTAATCTTTAATTTTATTTGATATATTTTTCTGGCCATTCAGAGTAGAACTGAAACGTTGCTTCAGATCACCACACTATAGTATAACCTATATTGCTTGAGTTAAAAAAAAAAAAAAAAAAAAGATGTATGAAGTCAGAACGTTTTCAAAAGGGCACACTATGACACCACTTCTCTGCACTTGTGGCTTGTTTTTTATGTATCCTCTGCCCTGTTTCTGTGCACTCGTATCAACTTTTGTCCCTTTGAGGGTTGGAACCAACCAGAGAGAGTAAAACTCCTGTGATTGGTTATTTTAAAAATAAAACACAGCAGGATTTATTGTTTCAAAAACAACAAGTGGTTCAGATTCTGCAGCATCAATACATTAGATTAGATTAGATTAGATTAGATTAGATTAGATTAGATTAGATTAGATTAGATTAGATTCAACTTTATTGTCATTACACAGGTACAGGTACATGGCAACGAAATGCAGTTTAGGTATAACCAGAAGTGTAATAGCAGCAAGTGCAGGATAAATAATGGTTCCATAAATACAGGACATGGGTTTCTACTGAATAAGTATAGAGATGAACACCATTATAAATAAAGAATATAATATATATAGATAACTAGTGTTATGAACTAAATTTACAGCTGGATATGTACTGAATATAATATACAGGTGGATATTACAATAAAAGGGGTTTTTACGGTTATGTAAAATAGCATATATACAGATGGGTTTTACTATAAAATGAATAAATAAAGTTTGGACAGAAGCTTTCTACATTAAAGTACAGTGGAAGGTAATTGCACATTACAGTTAAAGAACGTTATTGTAAATGTATATGTAACAACTGTTACTGTGAATAAACAGTCGGCAGTGTAAATATAAGCAGTCGGCAGTGCAAATAAATATTCAGTCAAACATGTTAGATATGATTTGGTTTATTCTTATGTATTTTTATATTCTATGTTGCTGAGGGAGTAAAACTGAACAGGTTTAAATGTATCTTTTTTCTAGACTACATGGATGAGTTGTTGATGCAGCCTGGAAATGTTCCTCCATGCTAAATGTCATCTTCACTTGTAATGCTTTTTCTCTTCCGAAAGGTTCTTTCCATAAGCCCAAGTCTGTAGGATCATAACTTTTAATATTCTTTTAAAAGTTCTTTCTAGATTTTTTTTTTAATTAAGTGTTCTCTTCTAAAGTGATTATAATAGGCACTCATAAGCTCTCCACAGAAACCACGTCTTAGATATATAGTGTGTTTGTTTGCTATAAATGAGCAGTAATTTGGGAGAAAAATATGTACATCTATGAGTAAACATGTTTACTTCAATGTAACAGATTGCTGTTGCGTGACCATAAACTGAATTGTACAGTTATTAAATGTTCATAATAAAAGTACCTCACTGGATTCACGTGGCTGATTGATGGACTTGTGTGTCAAATGGAATCTGGCAAAGTGTTGATCAATTAGAAGGCAGCTAATTGGTTGTTGTCTGGAATAAATGTAACGACCCGCTGACACACACAGCATGAGCTGTGAAAGTGATCGGGCCAATGGCAGTCTGACAGAGAGGGGGGGTCGGCACAGGAGAGACAGGAATAATGTATAATATTACATTTTATGCACAGATGACTAGTGAAACAGGAAAACATGTACACAATCTATCGCAGATGAGTGAGACATTTCATTAGTTCCAAAGAGTCTTGGTGTTTGTTTTTTAAGTCAACTTGACGACAGAACTTTGACCCAGTCAGCTTGTCCAATATTCAGTTTATGAGCCTCTGGAACCACAAGCGACACCAAACTCTGACATCAGCCAATGTCTTTCTGCAAGGGTAAAAAATATATCAAATGATTAAAAGGCTTCCTTCTGCAGTAATCAGACTAGTTTTTATTGTATTTGTAATATACTGATTCTAACTAAATTTACAGACTTTATAATAAATGACAAACACATTTAAAAAAATAAACTACTTTTCTGAGTTAGCCTGTAAAAACATTTTGGGTTATTTTAGTTTCAATTTTTTTGGTTTGTTTGTTTTGATTGTACAGTCATAAAAACTCCTAAAAAGTGTAAAATATAACTTTCATCGTTAGCTGAAGTGATATTTTATTTAGAAGTGAGCATGTGACATTTGTCGGTCTTGTTGGGTAAATATTTAAAGCAAACAGATTATAAAGAATTGATGTTCAGGGTCACTATTGCAAATGCATACATGCATACATCTTGTTAACAGATGAGTAACACCAGATGCTCTTTGAACCCAAGTCCCCAACATCACAGTCAAAGATTTCAAACAATTCACTTTACAAGACATTAAGCAATAACGGACCCCATGAAAAGATATGATTCAGCCAAAGATATCCTTTATTTTGTTCTGTAAATTAACAGTATTCAGCCTTGACACTAGAAGCTACGTATCACCATTCCTCTTGCGATTACAAATTGTTATGTGCTCGCCCTCCTGTGAAAGAGGCTAGTTAAAAAGTACCGCACTCACCTCCAAGTTGCGCCAAACGCAATGCTTGAAGTAAATAGAAAATGATTCAAGCTGCATTTAAAATACTAAATATGTTTGTAAAAATTTGGAAATTAAGCTCTATGAAAAAAATTAGAAGAGGAGAAGCGGGTGCTCATATGTTTAATAATATTATCTTTCCTTCGGTGTGAACCAAACAGAACAGATGCTCAATTTGAGAGCATTGCTATTATTTTAGTTTTACACTATAGCAAAAACTGATGGTTAAGGAGCAGAAACACCCCACACATTTACGGTCTGGTTCAGATTTGATGACAGTAGCATTTCAGTAGAAATGGCCAGAAAAGCTCAAAGGAAAATCTTTTATTTGCAAATGGTACAAGAAAAAGAACACCTGAGAGAATTATGGTCATTATCAAATATATCATTTTTTTGAGTTCTCAACAATCTAGCCCCATTTAACAGTTGTGGATTTCATTAGGGGAAGGATGGTCTAAATAATAGGTCTTTATAGATAAGAAAACAAACAAGGAAATCAGAAAATTCATTACTGAGGCCAAAAGCTTTATTGTTTAATACTGTAAATGTGCACACATTGGCACAACAGCATGCATGACATTTTACAATGCTGTGCAGAGCTTTGCTGCCAACCCTCATCAACACTGATGCTGCATCAAAGTGAGGCAGCCACTCTGGGATGACAGCATACAGACTCTACTTTAAAGAGGATAGCAGCCAGATTTAACTCAGTTATGGTTTTAGCTTTTTATAGATACTGACTTATAACCTTTTGAGAGCCCTGTCTTTATTAGTGTGCCTTTACAACTAAAATCAAATGTATCTCTTGAAAAGGTTTCAACTGAAGAGAAGTAAAGTGAGGAAAACACATGTTATTGTTGCTATTAAGGCCATGCTAAGGGATCTCTTCTAAAAATAAAGTCAAACTGTCACGCACACATATATAAATATACATATATACAGTATATGCATTTTCGTGTTGCTTCTATAGAATTAGATACCAACATATATACTGTCCCAAAAAAGATAAAACCAGTCCCCCCAGAAATGCTTGGTGCCAACTGCTCCTACCCTTTAAAACCTGCCTTGGCACTGTGGTGGTAAAGTAATTCTGGGGTGCACACTCTCTCACTCTTTTTCTCTCATCGTCTTTCCCTGGTAGTGAAACTCTATCCCTACAGCTCTGCCATGAGGTGTTTAAAGCAGATCTGAGCCAACCGAGTGAAATGCACCCTGCAGGAATGTTCCACTTGACCATCCAGAGAATACCAAGTGAGAACGGGAGGTAGCTTTTGGGACAAGGTTTAAATTTCACCAGACTGTCTAATGTTGTAGCAGTCAACAAAACATTTAAGCTAATAAAATATTAGATGGGTGCCAAGGTCGGCCAAAATAGCTGTTGTGAGAACTGCTGTTGTGATATCAGCAGACCCCAATGGGCTATATTCATATCCAAATGTCAGCTTTGATTAAGCTTTACTTTGGTTTAAATATGAAACAAACCAAATTAGTTCCTATGAATTAATGTCGGTATTATGGATTGATGCCCATCTGGGCCACAGCGTTGCAAAAACAACTCAAAGCTCTTTAAAAATCTTATTAATTTGGAATGAGTAAGGAATGAAACAAATGTATGTACATTTGATATGAAAGAATAATCATGTGTGCTCATTAAACTAATTACACTGAAGATATAAAAGTGTTAATTAAACACAAATTTCTCAAAAGATAGCTTGACAGGGTAAAAAAAAAGATTCTCTTTGAGGTGGGAAATAAAATAATAATAAATAGTTACAGGACACAGGCAAGAAACAAATCAAAGCAAAGTGAGAAAAACTTCACCTCTTTGACACTATAGTTTCATCCATATGATATTATTTAATCAAAAAGTCATAATATCATGTTAACAGAGTCACAGTAGTAGGTCTAGGAGAGTTAAGTTGTAATTCTATGAGAATAAAGTTTTAGCATTATGAGCATAAAGTTTTAATAAAATGAAACTATTGGCATAATTTTGTCATAATGTACACTCCGAGCAGTTTGTGTTAAAATGCTAGGCTTATGCTAAAATTGAGCTTGTTTGAAAACTCTTTAAAAGCTTTCATCTTATTAAAACATTTTTTGTCTAAGGCCATAACAACTGTACTCCATTATTACTTTGTTTTCTTAATAATAAAAGCAATATTCTAATGCTCCTAATACTCTTTTCTATATCATAAACTTCTAAAGGGTAACTTTCTATATCAAACACAAAGTTGTTCTAGTGAGTTAAAACAGAAGCAGCTGGGAACGCGTTGAATAGCTTTGCTCCATTTACTGGAGCTTCATGCATAATACTTGCTTTTGGCATCTTCCCTCTACCCATTATCATCTGCCTTATCTCTTTACCATATAAAGGTGATATGTCTTAGCCTTAAAAAATAACAAGCATTGTTTCAAATAAACATATGCAGTACTGGGCAACATTAATCATTTGCGTTTCCACATTTTGTAAAATTACAACTAAAGCTACAGTGTATTGTTTCTGTTTTGTGTAAAAATTCAACACAATGTAGTGTATAGCAAATGTCTTAGCTGAAAAGGAAATACTTTTCCCCTGTTTAGAAAAGGAAATCTCAAAGCAAGAAGGAAGATAGGGTGTTATGCAGGTGACACCGTCAACATGGAACAATACACACCATTGTGACAAGCAAATACCGTCATGGAAGTATTGTGCCTCGGGGATGCCTTACGTCAGCAGATAGAGGGAAGCTCAGACACGAATGGAAGATGAATACAGAAATAACCAGTAAGGGGGTGAGAAAGACTTGAGACCAGGGTATAACATATATTAAAGCGCAACAATAACACTAAACATAGCAGTAGTGGCATTTTATTTGCAACAAAGAGATAAACAAGGTGAAATGTATTTATACGGCTTATAGTTTAGCTTATATTAGAGAGGTTGAGGTCATCCAGAGCTATCTCTATAGCGAAAACAGACACTTTTTTATTGTGCGTAATTCTATCTCTAGTCTCCCTTTCTGTAGTATTTATCAGTTCAACCATTAACCGGGTTCTCTTGGTTCTCTCTACTTTTTTCGCATTATTGTAGCCACATCTGTTCTGGTCATGTTTGGCTGAGACACCATCCTTGAGGAAAATATCAGTTGGGCTTCCATCAACATCTTCAAATATAGATGATAAAGTTGGGCCTACTTTTCAGTGCTTAGTCCTGTTTCTCTGATAGACATATTGATAGATATAGCCTCAGTATTCACTTTAGCTAAATGTATGTGCTCTTTTAATCCTTGTTGATATGAAAACTAGGTTAGAGGTCACCTATTTCTGTGACCCCCCAAACTTTTTTATGCCAAGGACCGGTTTAATATTAGACAATCTTTTCATTGACCAGTCTGTAGCAAAAAAACAAACAAAAAAAACAACAACTTGTTTTTGTAAAGTACTTTTCAAACACAACATAAACCTACTAAGAAAACACTAACATTAAAATAAAACATATTGAGAGACAATAAAAAGCTATTATTTTTCTCCTTTTTTGCTTGGGTAGTGATGGCCTAGTGGTTAGGGCATAGAGCTTGGAATCCTGAGGTTCTGAGTTTGAGCCCCACAGACTGCCACTCTGGGTCCCTGAGCAAGACCCTTAACCCCTGATTTCTCCCCAGGTGCCCCACAATGTTAGCCCACTGCTGCCCAAGGGGATGAGTTGAATGCAGAGGTAAATTTCTCCAATGTGAGATCAATAAAGTTGAATTATATTATTATTATTTTTTAAACAATATGGCAAGATTTATGGGCCAGTCTTAAGAGTAGCATATTAAAAGAAAACCATTTAACAGGAAATAATGTACACAAAAGAGGACCGACTTTCAATACTGTGAACAAACCTGAGCACCTGCTTTAACACAATGACAGAACTGACACATAAGCACCCTTGTGTGTGTGTCGTTGGTGGGGGTGTGGGTGTGGGGGGCACTGTCACATTCTTTAGACAAAGACAGATTGCCTGTTGCACAGGTGCTCTTCCCACTCACTCCGTCCTGCATTCACTCACTCACACTTGCACTCAAACATATTCACACACACACAAAACAATCCTCCCCTGGCACAGACACACACACACACACACACACACACACACACACACACACACATCCCATGATGTATGCTAGTGTTCTCTCTCGCTCTGGGTATTAATCATTGCAGTCAAAGGGAAATATGGGGTTGGGACTGATGAAATACTCTAGAATTGTGAAATTGGTAGACTTCAAGTTTACTATATTGCACCATTTCCTACATAAATTTATTTATTTATGAAAAGGAACTATAGATTTTTTTTTAGTTCAAAATGGGTCTAAAAAAATCTGTAAATGTTGCAATAAATATACTGAATTGGCAATGTTAGCACAATATTTTAGAATATTTTTAGAAATATTTTAGCCTCAGTGTAGTGCTTCAGACATTTATCAGTGGTATTGTGTAATTGGTTGCATTTAGGTGGCAGTGGTGGAGCCAAGAGAAGATTAAAGGTACAGTGGAGGATTTTCATGAATTTTTGAAAAGACCCGCCCTCTCTACTTTAACAAAAATTGCACATGCACAACCCTGTACCCGCTTCTGAGGGAGAAGGTCCATTAAATGTCTGCAAGAGCATGCACTACAAGCCAATTTTTCCTTGTGCATGCTCTGTTTAAAACTTCCTGTTTGCATTGCTCATACAAGCTTACTTTCCAAAACAAAATTTGCTATTTTTCCACTTTGTTAGACTCAGCACTGTTAAGTGAAAATGGGGATGAGCACATAGGATGGCCTTACGGAAAAATATTACCAGAATGATTGACAATTTTTCATGATTTTACTAAAGTTCATACCCAAATGCAGAAGACCAAACAGGGAGTCCAGGATAAAAGGTTTAACAGGTTTTATTGAAGAGATAATGCAGAGAGAAGTGTTGCTCTGAACGCTGCTCAACCGGAACTGAAAAGTGAGGGGAAGGCACAGCGATTAGTTCAGGCTCAGTGGGAAAATAGATTCGTGAACTTGGAGAACAGGATTTGGTTGCTGACTCGCGTTTCCAGAGATGTTGTTGAATCTTTGACTCCAGTATGCTGTAGTTCCAGTGTTTGTCTGATTTGGTGGAGGGCGGAAAAGGGTTTACCCAGAATGCAGTTGTTTGTATGTGAATGGAGAAACTGACTGCCACTCAGATTTCCTGCGGTACTTGAACGGGTCATAATGGAGATGAACCCCTTTCTCAGTGTGAAGCTCAAATGATCTCTTGGGGAAAGTGAATCCAAACCTCCTGTTTGAACCCCAGCTCAGTTTGAAGCTCAGTTGATCCTTCCAGGGAGAGAAGGTCCAAATATCCAGTTTGCAGGATGACTTCCTACCGAGAGGCAAAGACAAAAACAATGTTAAAACTCTGGTAGACAAGAACTCAGTTTGACTCAGCAAAACTCAGCTTGGCTAGAGTACCCAAAACTGGCAAACACTCTCGGTCGAGGTAGTGGCAGTCAGCAGCTTAAGAACACTCCGTTAACGAGGAAACCATCAGCAGGTGTGTGAGGAGGCAGACCAGAACCAGGCGCCTCCTGGTGGAGGAAGGGAGACGAGCACAGAACACAAACACACAGACAGGGGTCCTGAAACAATTAGTAGGATCACTTATTTTGATGATCCACCCAGAAAATAACATCCTCCACTATCATGGTCTTGGCACTGATAACTGGCTTAATTACTCATTCCATTCACCTGTCTAACTCTAACTGGTTTCTCATTACCTCTCATCTGATCCACCTGCTCCTGCATCTATTTAAAGTGCTTGCATCCAGTCATCAGAGCAGATTAGTCTTGTTCTCTCCGACCAGTGGTGAGGGTGTTTTTAGAGATCCTTGGTGTTTCTGATTTCCTGATCCTGACCTGTTCTGCCTCTCAGCCACTGTGCCTGCCTGTTTCTGTCTGATCTATTTGTCTGACCTGGCTTCAGACTCCTGGATCTCTGTGCCTGTCTCTTCCAGTTCTGATATTTTTGCCTGACCTGTCTCTGGACTCCTGCTTGTTCTCCAGGGCTGCAGTATCTGGGACACTTTGGGTGCTGTATCTTGTTGGCAGCCCACTGGCTGGATCCTACCTCGTTCTCCGGGCATGGACTGAACTTGTAAACCAGGTTATTGATTTATGTTCATAATATTCCTCGAATAGATTTATGTTGACACTAACCTCTGTTTCTCTCCTGCAGAACCACAGATCCTATTTTTTTTTTAAAGAAATGCTTTTTAAGTGATTCTTCTGTCTGTCTTGCCTTGAATACTGGGTCCCTCTGATCGGAGTCATGACATCCACTACACCTTTAATATAGGTTATCAGGCCGGGACCAGTGTTCGCTAAAGGGTGGCCAAAAACTTATAGGCCCAAAAAGTAGTTTAGGATAAATCCACATCAGGGGTCTCCTATCGTGGTTCATAAGATAAACTGTCCTGGAAGCGTTAGAGGCTCCCATGCTCCTACAAAATTGAATAAAATGAACAGCTCATTACCAGGCCTTTGCCAAACTCTATGACAAGCTGATGAGATAATTAAGTAATTAGAATTAGCTGCGTTGGAGCAGGGATGCATCTAAATTCTGCATGACAGGACCAGGGTTGGAAGCTCAGGAGCTACACTTAGCACACTACAGTATACCAAAATGAACAAGCAGTTCAGTATTTTCTTAACAGACAGACATGATTTTCATGAATCCCTTGGTAATAAGAAAACTTCTCTCAATCAAAACTACTTGGTAAATTACTGATCTATTTTTAATCTTCCTTTCTTTTCTAATGTTCTATAAAGAAATAGTTGCTAAACAAATGAGTGACTACTTGTTGCTATGTAAATAAACTGAATTGAATTCAATTTACTCACATATCTGTACATATATGCTGCCTAAATTGATTATGTATTATTCTGCATAATATACTCATGGAATTAATTAGAAAATAATCTCTAGTTACAGTTCCTCTTGGTTAAACAGGATACTTCTAGATCAGAGTCCTGCACGGGTCTGATTTTTCAAAACTGTATCCACCCGCATCCGTATTGTTCAGAACAGAGACGTGACCCGTTACCCGCAATTATCCCTATGTATTCCCTGGACAGACCCGTAAATAATAAAGTGCAACCCAATCTGTTAACACAAAGGGTACACACTTTATAATAACAGAGGCAGTAAAGATCATTGCCTCACGCTCACATCCAGGCTGTGCTCACAGATACCTGCGGGTACCTGACCCGGTGCAGGACTCTGTTGTAGATGATTACTGAGGCACCAGAGATGGGAATTAACGAAGTACAAATACTTTGTTACTGTACTCAAGTAGATTTTTCTGATATTTTTACTTTACTTTACTACTTATTTTTATGGCGACTTTTCACTCTACTCCTTACATTTTTACACAAATATCTGTACTTTCTACTCCTTACATTTTTAAAAATTGGCTCGTTACTTTAGTTTTGAATCATTTCAATGGAGTTACCGTTATTATTTTTCACGTCATCAATACCAAATTCAATCTAATAATGGGAATCTACGTTGCATTTGACTCACCACTACAAGATGAATCGAAAGATTCGGTGATATTCATTCGCGACAAATCATTGCAGCTTGGTGGCGGTGGCGTTAGCATAGTAGTATGAACGACGAGATGATTGAAAATGAACACAATGGAGATCTAGTCCTATTGACAGACATCCATTTAAAATGTAGGCCACGGCATGAAAAAAGTGGTTTCTACTTTAACTTTTATACTTTAAGTAAATTTACAAGCCTGTACTTTGTTACTTTTACTTGAGTAAAGAAGTTTAATCAGTACTTCCACTTTTATCAGAGTATTTTTTAACACAAGTATCTGTACTTTTACTCAAGTATGGAAAGTGAGTACTTTTGCCATCTCTGTGAGGCACCAACACATTCTCACCCCAACTCGTCAAATATTGACACTTGGTCAAAGCTCCCAGGGCTTCTCATACTGAATCCTCTGGGGGTTCATATATCATCATAAATTGACTTCCAAGGTAAATAAAATATTGCAGACTTTGTATCACATACATTACCCAGGAGAACATTTTTTTTTTTAGATTAGACCCTAAAAAGTTAATGTTGGTAGCTTTAGGCATGTATTGTAACATTTATACCAGAGTTTATAAGGTTAAGGGGTTTGGGTAATGGATGGGTTAGTGTTAGTTTTTTAGTTTTCATTTTATGGAAATCTTTCGTGTTTCCCTGCCACCCCCTTGCTCCACCCTGTTTTTGGTAGACATCTGCAAACACCTTAATGAGCAATTAAAATGTTTCTTATTTCCCTGTTGAGCATAACTGTCCCTTTAAACTTTACCCTTACTTTACTGAAATAAGCATATCAATACTTATTTTTTTATTCAAGTAAAATTAGAAATGAGTCATCACAAAAATGACTAAAGTAAGCATAATAATTGTAATTCGGAAAATCGATTTTACTTTAATGAGTAATGGTTCACTCATAACATATGCTTTAATGGTAGAGAGTTATGTGCAAAGTTTGCTATATTCAGTCATATACTGTATTCTCACCTGATATGGAATAACTTATACATGTGAACATCAGAGACAGCTGATCAGCAAGGTGCTTAAGGATACATGGGTAAACACAGGACAAGATGGTTGACTTCCCAGATATAAAAAAAAAAAACTCAAGTAATAATCGCAGTAATCTCACGAGAATACAGTATAAACAAAGTAAATAAACACTTTTAAAAGCTAATTTCTATCTAAAAGTTACTCAAGTAAATTTAACTAAGTAAAGGTAACTAGCAACTTTTCACCTCAGTCAAACATTAATTATCTTCTTTCATAAAAAAGATTGTAACGTAACTGGTTGCTTATTACTGGACATACTTAAAAAAGGAAAAATCTCTTCATCATTTCATCACTCTAAAGCTTCCACTCAGCAAAGACCTATACTGTGTTCTCTCTACACCTGTCTGATCAGTTAATTAGTAAAGTCAACATCCCAAACCAAGATATCATGCCCTGGAGGAACCCTTCTGTGAGGAGAATCAAGGTGTTAAAATGAGGCACTGATTTATTAAGCGGTAATTGTTGGTGTGGATGTCTCTCCATCAGACGAGGGGTTTAGAGTAACTGACACACGCTGCTGAGTGCTAACTTTTGTCAGCTGGCAGATTCACTGTGGATATAGCCGCAAAACCTCCTGCTGAAGCTTAGATATTTCCTAAAAGTTGCAAAGTTGTTGCCGCTGCTCAATCATTGCCTGGATTTGTCCTGGATGGGGAGCGGTTTGTTTCTTTACACGTTCAACTCGCCAGATGATTTATGAAAAGGGGGGCCAAATTTAAGAGTCAGGGATGTATACCATGGGAGAAGGAAGAGAAGGGGGTCGGTTGCCCAAAATATCCTGGTACGGGGGGAGTTGATAGCCTGGCTTCTCTGCAGACAGAATCTGTTCACAGACCAGCACATGACACAATGTGGATAGATGGAAATTGCAAAACCTAAAAGAGCCTATTGAAGAATATTCACCTTGTCCTTTTCTTTATTAAGGAAAAAAATCTAAACTTTATAAACGCTTGTAGCTCAGGAAGTTTCTCCTTTTATTATTCAAAATCAGACTGGAGATACAGCAGGTTGTAACGCTTGTAGCACTTGCCTCACATGTAGGGCTGATAGTAACAGCTTAGACCAACTAAGCAATACGTCACAGTGTTAGTAGAACTAAAGGTTAAAGAAAGGAAAACATAATATAGTGCACATTTTATTGTTGTCCTGTTGGTCATGAAATATGGGAAAAAGGCCCCATAACTTTGCAATAGAAACTTAAGCTGTGTCAGTTTACAGTTTATTTATAAAGGGGAAAAAAACAGCCTGGTGAACCTGTTTCTGTTGTCTTCCCTCCTCATGTCCTCTGTGCCATCTGTGGTAGAACAGCTCGACTTGGGTTTGGAATAGTGTCATTGACCCCAGGGCCAAATGTCTACAGATCACGTCGTGGCCCTTCTGGGCCCAGTGGGCCCTGTGTGATTTATATATCTGCCCTGAATTTACAGCTTGCGAATTGCTCTCCGTTAACAGTAGGACGAGAGAGAATGGCAGTCCAGGCTGGGGGGAACTGAGCCAATGGCTTGTTCCACTGGTCAGTAACTTTATATTATCACTTTTTGTCTGGACTGAAATAAAAATGTATTTTACTGTTGGTTTGAAGCTGAAGAAAACCTGCATGATACAATGAATATGCATTTAGTTAGAGATTGTATAAAGTGCACTTGTCTGTTTGATGTAGTTAAAAATTTTTTGAGTGTATGTATGTTTTTGTTTGGGGAATCCAATGACTGACAGATATCTCTTCTGTAAGTGTTTATCTGCATATGTGTGTATGTGTGTGAGCATTCCCAAGCTTGCTGCACCTGGTGTGAAGGAGAGCTTATAAATTCCAGCGATAAGGAGAGGCGAAGTGTCACATAGCTGAGTGTCATTTTTTTAAGATGTGAGAAAATGCCGCCCTGCTTGATTTCCTTATGAAATACAGTGGGAATGAAAGCAGCAGTGGGCTCTGGACATCAATAACTGTTATTGCTGCAGCTGGAAAGTAGACATTTGGAAAAGAGTTGATTCACCTGGAGACTTAGCACTGATGTTTCCAACCTTTCTGCTGCTTTTATTTAAATAAAATGAAATTTTGTGAACATTTATTGAGATATGTTTTTTTAATCTAGTTTATCAAGTTATAAACCCCACAGTTTATAACACACTTAGCTAGAAATATCAAAGTAACATTATTTAATCATATAGCAAACAAAAAAACAGATGGTGGTTGGTTCAGCATTTTCTTTGTTGGTCCAGCAGAGTCATTTACCATCCTATTGCTTTTCACGACTGCTACTGTAAGGTAAATTAATTATGCAAAGTTGAGTAAGCTGGTTGAAATTTTCATCATAGGTGCATGTCTACTGTGAGAGACATAATCTAAAAAAAAGTACAGGAATCACAATATAGAATTTTTATACCTATTTATTTGTATAAAGAGCTGCAAATAAGTATTTGAACACCTGTCTATCAGCTAGAATTCTGACCCTCAAAGACCTGTTAGTCTGCCTTCAAAACGTAAATCTCCACTCCATTTATTATCCTAAATTAAATGCACCTGTTTGAGGTTGTTAGATGTATAAAGACACCTGCCCATCCAATACAATCACTAAGAATCCAAGTACTAACATGGCCAAGACCAAAGATTTGTCAAAAGTCAGTAGAGACTAAATTGTACACCTCCACAAGGCTAGAAAGGGCTACGGGGACATTGCCAAGCTGTTGGGTGAAAAAAGGTCCACTGTTGGAGCAATCATTAGAAAATGGAAGAAGCTAAACATGACTGTCAATATCCCTCGGACTGGGGCTCCATGCAAGACCTCACCTAGTGGGGTCTCAGTGATCCTAAGAAAGGTGAGAAGTCATCCCAAAAATACAGGGGAGTAGTTTGTCTAAAGATGATACTGTTGGACTCAGTTGGAATCAGTTTTGTACACTGTTATAACCAAACGTTTTCATTTATATATATCGTAGAAGTTTCAGGAAAGCTAAAACCTCAGAGACAATTTCAAAGATTGGAAATCTATGAAGGGAATTATGGTCCAATGTCGTCTCCCCATTGACCTCCTGTAAACCTCACATCACACTCTGGGCATTGGTTGAATTTCTCTAAAAGAAAACAACATATAAAGTTCTCAACATCTAATTAAAGGATTAGTCATTTGAATTCAACAAAAAAAAATCTGCCACAGCTTCACACCCTTCTTAACGGTGCGCTTTGTGAAGTGGTTTGATATCACTGAGCCACATATCAACGATCAGAGACAAAGCAAACAAATACATTTTACTGCCATTCATTTTATTTCATTGTCATTCCTGTAAATTTTCATTGTTCCACACCTATATGCACCTGTCTCTTCCTTCCTTATGTATTGGTAATCATTTTGACAACTACCCTGAAAAAACAAATCAGCTAATTGACAAGAGTCAACCAGAAAAAAAGTCGCATTCACTGTTCAATGGAAAATGTTGCAAAAATGTTCAGATAATATCAATTTGGGTCTTTTATTTTGTGGCTGAGAGGTGCAAACGCTGTCTAAATATATTATTTCTCGACAAATTAAAAAAGTTCTTCAAACTCAAAAAAATAAATGACACTTACACACAACCATACAAAAGACATGCGTAAGAAAAAATGTGCAAATGAAACAACTGCAAGTTAGGGAAAGAAAGTAGACAGCAGAAAATTGGAAAAGTGCTGAAAACAAAAAACCTGCTGGAAATACACAAATGATGCTAACAGACAGATAAACAAAACATGCAACTGAAAAATGCTGCAGGTGGCAAATAAAGACAGCGAGTTAAGAAAAGCAAATTTGCTTCATATAATGGAATAGCTCCAGACCACTAGGGGAAGATAATCATGAATTCATATGGGACCAAAACAAAGACAGTATTAGGAGTTAATGTTAATTAGGAGTATGGACCAGATCTTTAGCAAAAACTTACATTGGATAGCATTCAGTGGACAACTCGGGGGAGGAAACCAAAGGTAAGTCAACTTACAGTTTATTTTGCTACTAGCAGCATGTTCCCCTCTGCCTGTGCTTGAACTTCTGCATGTTAGCATAATTTTTGTGTTTGCTGGTTTAATTTTCGAGGTTGCAGGCCTTTTTAAGCCCTTTTAAATTTTCAGGGAAAGAACTACTAACATTGTGTTTCCATCCCTTGGTTTATGTCATGGTTTTGGTTCTGTTCAAGTTTTATCTCTGAGTTTTCATTGGTCTTATTTCCTTTTTTTTTTTTTTATTGTATTTGCATTCTTGGATATATCTTGTTTGCCCTCTTGTCTCAATCTCCTTCTTCCCTAGCTCCATTCTTGTCTTCCTTCACACCTGCTCTCAATCTGCTAATTAACCTGGTCTTCGTTGCTCTCTCCCATATATTCTCCTCCTGTTCAGTCACTCTTGGCTGGTTTGTCATTATTTCTTTGCACCCTTCTTGTGAGTATTCCTATTTCTCTATGTTTGTGGATTCTGAGGATTTATGTTTTGGATTTTTGCTTCTGTTGAACTTTGGTTAATTAAGCCTTCAAGTAACAACCGTAAGCTTTTGTGTCTGCTTTTGCGTCATCTTAAACCTCCCACCTTGACAGTTTAAAGGAACATTTCTTTCAGTGCAGACTAAAATTCCTTCACAGTCGTGTGAAAGAGATACATTATGGGAGATATTGTTGCTTAGAGTCGCAAAGTGGCACGTAGGGACTGGTGTTTAAAGAATTTACAAAGTTTTTGTATTAACACATCTTCTAATAGCTTTATATGGTGTGACATGGCATATGTTGATTTGGAAAATCGATCCTTTTGTAGTGAACGTAAGAAGTAAGCGAACAGTTTTGCTTAATGTCATCATTTCCCCGCTGGGTGTTTGTTGGCGGGGGTCAAAGAGGTAGAGGGGAAAACAAGAGTGGAAATGTCATAAATCAGAAGGATTTTAGAATCTGATGACAAACCTAATTCCTGTCTGAAAAGAGCAGGGCTCTACCCCCCTCACTGTCATCGAAGCTGGCCTATAAACATCGCAGCTGTCAAACAAGCTCGAACGGACCGTGAAGGACATGCCATCGCTCCTCTCTCATGCTGTTTTCCCTGGTCCATTTCTGGATTGGAGGGGCCGGCAAATTCCAAATTGCATTTTGTCACATTCAGACCCAGTGGGGGCTGGACCGGTACACTGTTGGTGTCTCTTCTAGAACCCCTACCCTCAGCTCTCTCTACCCCAATAACCTGTCATCTCTGACTATCTGCTGGGGGTAACTACTCCTGAAAACTCACTGCAGGATTTTACCCCAATGAAAACTGTTAGGTAAATCCTAAAAGGAAAATGGTGGTAGGGAATAAGAGGCGGGGAGGAGGGTTACAACACACTGTGCTAAATGTTGTCACTGCGAAAGGTGAGTAGAGGAGCTGTAGGGGCAATTTTCCACTCAACAAATGCTGTGACTGCCACTCTGCGCACTCCTACCTCCCCCCATCCAAACACACAGTAACAAGATAGCTCCCACTGAGCCTGCTCTGTAACCTATACAACTAAAGCTGGCAACTCTCTCATTAGAAACAAAAAAAGAGAGAAATATAAAATTACACATGGACATCCAGGCATCTGAGGAGCATGTCTCACCGTTCCAAAACTGTTGCTTCAACTTTCACCTAGCGCAAGATGAGATGCTGTATGCGGTGGAGCACACATATGTTCTGGATAACTGGTGGTTTCTGAATAAGTTCATCCACTTCCAAATAAAAATCTAAACTTATCTTTCTCTGGTTCCTTGTCATAAATCAATTATCCATCTCTAATCCTGAAATGCAGAATGCATTCTGTTTATAGCTATGAATAAATAGCCACACCATTCTATGGGGTAACTGAATGTAATTTAGGACCTACTGTGAACGTAGAGGTATATTTAAGCATTTTTTCAGGGGTCCAGAAATACACATCTCTCAAAAATCTTTAGAAATATTTTTAGATCCTGTAAAAACCTTGCTTAAGATATTCTTTTGATCTTAAAAGCCAAGGAGGATTAATCAAACCTAAATTGTTTACTACTAAGACAGTCTATCACATAAACTAGGGTACGTCACAACTAAAAGGATGAAATTGTTTTTGGAGACATCTGTACTTGCAGGGCAAACTCCTGCATCTAATATCTCTGTCATATGAGACACCAAAAATTGTTTGTGACCCGGTTGATTTTGTTTATCCAAACCTGCAAAGGAAAAGGAGCTCTTTCACCTGGTCAGGTGGAAAATCTAGGAATTTACGTTGATAATTGTGGAAATTGGGACTTTGACAATGAAATCCTTTACTCCTACAGGTAGTGCTTGGGAAGTGTGGACAGCACAGAGTATGCACACAATACACAGAACTCTGTTGAAGCCTTAACAACTCACCCTACATTGTTTCTCAACAACTGCCATCAGCTGACGAGGGATCGGCCAGGAATGCCTTGGGAGAAATTTTAGGTTCATGCAGAGGCACAGGAAACAGACCTACTGATGCAGCAAAATTAGTTTGCATGTCTTCTCTTGTTGAGATGATATTCTGGTCCAAATATTTAAGAGGATAAGGCATGTCCTCACTATGTATTGATATATTCCTTATGTAATTTTAAGGTCCTGCTGTGCCTCATCGGGTCCGCTTACCTATTCCCTAAAGTACATATGGGGATTAGTCTGAATGTCCTCTCCAAACCACTCCTGCTGATCTGTTGGATTTCCAGTGCCAGTTATAACAGGTGTCAGCCAACTTACCAGAGCAGAGGAAACAATGGCTGTATGACTGTGACATTGACTCACCACTTGTACCCAGCCCTGCGGGGGGGGTGGCACACCCTTGCATGGGTGTAAATGCTTTGGTGTGCCATGGGATCTTCAGTGTACCAGTCCTCCTAACTATTGTATCCCCCATTGTGTTACTAACACAAGATGCACATGATATGAGTTACAGGGATAGCTTTATCCTTTCTAAATTGAAGTCAGGTCCTATGAATCTTCAAAAAGATGTGAAAAGTTTCAATAATTGGATCTATACTTATTTCAAATTCCTCAAATGCATTAAAGGCACCTAATAAGTGTGGTGGCCATTGTTTTAAATTAACCTAACTTTGTAATGTTTTGATGGAAGATTTTATATATATTATTTATTTTACTTTAAGTCGGGATAATAGTACTACTGACACACTGTTCAAGGCTACTCAATTCAATTCACTTTATTTATATAGCGCCAATTCACTACACATGTCATCTCAAGGCACTTTACAGTTCACCAGATCATACAGTCAAATTGATTCAAAGTTTTCTATCTAAGGAAAACCAGTTGATTGCATTGACTCAAATAAAATTTCTCACACTAAGCATGCTTGTAGCGACAGTGGAGAGGAAAAACTCCCTTTTAACAGGAAGAAACCTCCAGCAGAACCAGGCTCAGTGTGAGCGACCATCTGCTGAGGCCGACTGGGGTTCAAGGAGACAGAAGTAGAGATACAAAAAGCAGCTGTAAAAGGCGGCCCCGTCCAGAAAAAACAAAGCCAGGCAGACGAGCACCGAGCCGACTCCCATGTCAGAGGTTGAAGAGAGCACATCCAGCAAGTCACAGTTTGAGAAACAGGACTACACTGAAAAACAGGCTGATCTCCAACATCTATAAACAAAGGTGTTGATGGCAGCAGAACAGCTGATATTTCTCTCCAGGATGGAGTCACAGCCAAACAGGAACAGATGAGGTAAAGCTAAAATGAGAAAAAGCAGAGAGAGCAGAACATTAGAGAATGAACTAATACATTCTGCAGAGTGGGAGAATAGAGATAGAATGAAGCAGAATGATGAAATGGAGGTCCCTATGTAGTAGGACCTCATGAAGGAAATCTCCATGAGGTCCTACTACATATTATTAATGTGCAGATCTGTCAAGAGTCCACTGTGCATAGTTCCCATTCTTCCATGATATTTCTAAAGTATAAAATGCAAGGGATCAATATGATTTAATGGCAAAAATAATATATATTTGATGTCTTAGTTTTAAATAAGCAACTCATAGAAAGGGAAAGGAACAAAGAAGGAAACAAATGAAGAAGACTTACACTTACAACTATACTACAATGGAAGGAATCAAAGGATCAGAACAATAAAACCCTCAAGCTGATAGTCAAAGGAAACAAAACAATTAAAAAGTTGAGTTCTAAAGTCTGAAAAATTTTTATTTGTTCTGTTTATTTTCATTTTCCATAGCGATCAAAATCTGGAAATCAGAGAAGCCAAATTCCAGGTTACCTGTGACTGTACTTCCAAGGTTAAACCTACAAAGCCACAAATAGCAAGCTGACAACACCACAGTACATGAGGGCCCTGTTACACCGTGACGATTTAGCCAGTATATGCGTGATGTACGAAAAATCTGACAAAAATGCTGGCACACGTTGGATAAGTTATGGGTATGTTTTGCATCAGTTATGAGAACGCTGAAGTAGGCTGAATTACACTGAAGCACGCTGGCACACGTCGACATACAGCAAGTACATCAAGAAATTTCAAGCATGCTCAAAATTTCCCGACGTATGCCAGCATATGCTCATACATTCTGCATAAGTTACATGTAAGTTATGCGATCGTTGACACACGTTAAGTGTAAGTTATTCATAATTCGTGGTGTCTAGCTTATCCAAAACCTATGAGTAACTTGTACAGAACTTATCTGCAATGCCTATTGACGTATTTGACTTGTTCCAGATGAGTGCTGAACGTGTTTCTAACTTACAGCTACTGTATAATGGTGTACTGGCAGAATTTTGGGTATAAAAGGTGGTTCGCAGGAGGAAACCGTCAGTTCTCATCCAGACTTCATCCTCATCATAGGGTGAGGGAGAAACTGAGTGTGATGGATCCTGCGTTCACGCCCACCACCAACAAACTTTCTAGCAGACATGAAGCTGTATCTGCTGCGACTGCAAACCTTTTTTCTTTCTTTTTCTTTTTTCTTTTGATTTATTCTTTTTTTGCGGGTGGTAAACAGTTGCTAGGTTAAGAAATACACTGCCTGGCCAAAAAAAAAAAGTCGCCACCAAAAAAAAAAAGGTCACTCACTCTAATACTTTGTTGGACCGCCTTTAGCTTTGATTTCGGCACACATTCGCTGTGGCATTGTTTCGATATGCTTCTGCAATGTCAAAAGATTTATTTCCATCCAGTGTTGTATTAATTTTTCACCAAAATCTTGCATTGATGATGGTAGAGTCTGACTGCTGCTATAAAGCCCTCTCTTGCACATCCCAAAGATTCTCAATGGGGTTGAGCTCTGGACTCTGTGGTGGCCAATCCATGTGTGAAAATGATGTGTTATGCTCCCTGAACCAGTCTTTCACAATTTGAGCCCGATGAATCCTGGCATTGTCATCTTGGAATATGCCTGTGCCATCAAGGAAGAAAAGTCAATTGATGGAATAACCTGGTCATTCAGTATATAATAAGTTAGTCAGTTGACCTCATTCTTTGAGCACATACTGTTGCTGAACCTAGACCTGACCAACTGCAGCAACCCCAGATCATAACACCGCCCCCAAAGGCTTGTACAGTAGGCACTAGGCATGGTGGGTGCATCACTTCACCTGCCTCTCTTCTTACCCTGATTCGCCCATCACTCAGGAACAGGGTAAATCTGGACTAATCAGACCACATGACCTTCTTCCATTGTTCCAGAGTCCAATCTTTATGCTCCCTAGCAAATGGAAGCCTTTTTTTCCGGTTAGCTTCACTGATTAGTGGTTTTCTTACGGCTACACAGCTGTTCAGTCCCAATCCCTTGAGTTCCCTTCGCATTGTGCGTGTGGAAATGCTCTTACTTTCAGTATTAAACATAGCCCTTAGTTCTACTGTTGTTTTTCTTCGATTTGATCTCACCACACGTTTAAGTGATCGCCGATCACGAACATTCAGGATTTTTTTCTAGCCACATTTCTTCCGATTCCCGTGTTTTAGGAGATTCTAGGACGTCAGGCATACACTGTCTGAATCAGCAAGGTGTGACAGGGGTATGACAGGGGCTTGAGGAAGTAAAAAAAAAAAATAGCCATTATCAACTTTGTCAAAGCCTCTTTATACGACAGAGTATTAGGGCCACACATGAAGAGAAAAAATATTTTTGCCATGACGAGATTAAACTCGACATGTCGACTTTAAAGTCGACATGTCGACATTAAACTCAACATTTCGAGAATAAAGTTGAAATGTCATGTTGAGTTTAATCTCGACGTGTCGACAATAAAGTTTAAATTAGTTCAAGAGAGCCAACTGCTGCACAGGATACATGCACAGAATCCTATACAGTTGCAGCACGTCAAAGACTACCTTCACTCTTAAAACGCAGACTGCAGCTGTGGAGCGCGGTTGCTCTTTTCTCCAAACTTTGGAATGTCGAGATTAAAGTCGCCACGATATATCAACTTTATTCTCGAGATGGAGAGTTTAAAGTCGACACGTCGAGATTAAACTCAACATGACATTTCAACTTTATTCTCAAAATGTTGAGTTTAATGTCGACATGTCGACTTTAAAGTCGACATGTCGAGTTTAATCTCGTCATGCCAAAAATATTTTTTTTTCTTCATGTGTGGCCCTAATACTCCGTTGTATCTTTATGTGGTTTGAAATCAACAGTAATTTCTTTCCTGGAGTTTTTCCACAATCTGTTGATAGTGGTGATATTTATAAGCTAAATCATGGGATGTCTTTAGGTGTTTACATTTACACCCTCGTTAGCATGAGCTGCTCTATCCGTCCGTGTATTTACAAATTTGTCTAGGTCCATGCAGACAGAAATTCTGCAGAGTCCGTGTAGAATTCACCAGTCTGTCATGTGCTCAGTGTGAA
This sequence comes from Cyprinodon variegatus, assembly GCF_000732505.1. Lineage (NCBI taxonomy): Eukaryota > Metazoa > Chordata > Actinopteri > Cyprinodontiformes > Cyprinodontidae > Cyprinodon > Cyprinodon variegatus. Next base: position 203,356 of record NW_015151175.1, read on the forward strand.
CCTGCTTTCATCTGTGAAGAGTACAGGGCACCAGTGGGGATTCTGCCAATCTGTTAGCCCAACCCCGTTATGTGGACGTTGGGCCCTCATACCATCCTCATGGAGTCAGTCTCTAACTATTTGTGCAAACACTTTCACATTTGTGGCCTGCTGGAGGTAATTTTCCAAGGCTCTGGCTGTCCCTCCTTGCACAATGTTGGAGGTAGTGGTCCTGCTGCTGGGTTGTTGCCTTCTTACGGCCTCCTCCATGTCTCCGGGAGTACTGGCCTGTCTCCTGGTAGCACCTCCAGCCTCTGGACGCTACGCTGACAGACTCAGCAAACCTTCTTGCTACAGGTCACATTGATGTGCCATCCTGGAAGAGCTGCACCACCTGAGCCACTTGTGTGGGTTGTAGAGTCTGTCTCAGGTAACCATGAGTGGGAAAACACCACGAACATTTAAACTGACCAAGATATCAGAAAGACAGCATGGGTACTGAGAAGTTGTCTGTGGTCCCAGCCTGCAGAACTACACCTTTAATGAGTGTGTCCTCCTAATTCCCAATAATTCTCCACCTGTTGCCTATTAAATTTGCACAACAGCATGTGAACTTGATTGTCAATCAATGTTGCTTTCTAAGTGGACATTTTGATTTCACAGAAGTGTGATTTGATTGAAGTTATATTGTTTTGTTTACGTGTTCCCTTTATTTTTTAAGCAGTGTATAAAGCTTTTAGAAATTAAAAAGACAACCCATGCAGTCCACTTTTATTATATGTTTTTCTTCTTTGTCACTGGACTCCTGATTAATAATACATGCTGCTCTGTTTGTCTAAAGACAAAACCTCCAGTTCTGATAGATTTTAAATGATCTTGACTGTCATAGTGGGGAGTAACTTGATGTGTCCCTCTAACCCTATAACCGCACCACAAAACACATCTGACAAGTAATTTTGCAAAAGTAGGAACTTACCTTTCAACACCTTTTGCCTTTCTGTAGCCATAACAGAGATTCTATCAGCCTGCACTGCTGCCATTAATGGAGATAACAGCCACATGGGAGAGAATTAGGTCCAGGACTGTCAGAGACAGCAGGCAGAGGACCAGAGCTGAGGCCCCTGTTCTGCTCTGTGGCTCCCTCCACCACAGGCTGCATTGTCATTTTAGGAAGGCGATCACGCTTAATAGTCTTGTAATTGGCCTTAAGCGGATTGAGTGCCAGTGAGGGCAAAGGAGAGCAGGCCAGAAACACACATGTTTGAAACGCAACCTGCTGTCTAGGCCATGAGTGAGCATGAGGTCTTAATCAGGACTATGGGCATGGCTGCTTATCTGATCAGGCCAGAACTCTTCCATTTAAAACATAAAGCACAGAGACGGGATACAAAGTGAAAAGGAGTTATTTATGAAAATATACCCAGAACATATAGAATATTAAATTAGGGTAAAACTATCTATGTTTATATTTGGTTATGGTTTGAAAGAAATCAAGTTTAAAAATAATGACTTTATACACATTAAATTAAGCAGTAATGCTGAAATCTTCAACAACTTTGTGTTCAGTGAAAATCTGCTTGGATTTTAATTTGATTTACTGTTAGTTTTACAAGATCTTTATGAAGGGATAATGGATCAAACTGAATGAGGCTTCAACTCTGCAAATTGTGGGACTGCTATAGGCAAATTATGTCACTAACAGAGGGTTTTAAGATGTGATTTTAAAAAATAAATCTCACAGTGGATGATAAAAACTGACCAAAAGTCAAATTATAAGATTTTCCTTCAGACAACCAAAGTATTTAGACAGTGATTACTCATTGAATGACCAATTCTGAAAAGGTGAAGGTTGGTCTCCCACAGAAATTGGGAACTCTGTTCCAAGAGAGTAAAACTAATGAGGACCATCTGTTTATTGGAACCTTCAGTTTTCTTTCCAAAGTTCTTTGACCATCGAAGAATGCTGCAAGAGTATCCCTTACCACTCAGTTCCTGACAGCTATGATAAGAGCCATGTGTCTCTACAAATTCTAACTTTAACATTGCCATCCAAAAAGTCCTAATGCATCCATATGAAAGCTTAAGGAAACTTTCAGTCAAGGTAAAAAAAAGTAATTCAAAGCTTAAATGTAAAGCTATTCCTGAACTGTGCTTAAAACTAGGTAAATGGATGCTGACTTCACTGTATGGAGACAACACACCAACTTCATGACCTCAGAATGGAATTTGAACAGAGGACCTTCTTGCTGCAAGGTAGCAGCGCTATAAACTTCATCAGTTTGCAGTCACCTATGTTTCTATGTTTAATTTACAGAAACTTTGTTTTAAGAATTAAGTTTAATAACATTTGACAGTTATGTTTGTCCTAAAGCAAAGTAATACTTTGTTTTTCAATTGTTGTCAACTCCATTCTTTCTGCCCTTCATACCCACCCAGGGAAAAATAAAGGAAATTGACTTTAAAGGACATCTAACCACATAATTGATGTTTTGTTGTTGATAAATTGTATGTAGACAATTGTCTACATATTCTGGGTATTATTTTGACTTACTATTTACTGCATAATTGCTGCACTTTGACAACTTCCTCATGCTTAATGAATTTACTGCATCTGATTTTGAGTTAGTGTTGGCATTGGCTCTACAGTTATTTTGAAATCATCAAGAAAAACATCTCTCATAAACCTCAAATGGTTCATCTTCCATCTCTGTAATTGACCCTGTGTCAAAACTAAGATGATGGTTTTGCTCCCATTTCCTCCCCATTGCACTGGTTTGTCTCTAGGAGACGAGGCAACTGAAGAAACTGAGTTGTAACAAGTCATGAGATTTAGTACGTGTGAGCCCCAGAGTCCTGAAGGCCTGTCCATAACCTGTGGTTATTACAGCACCTATTCAACCTTAGCCAGAACAGGAGACAGTTCCAGTGATGTGGAAGACCTCCGGCCTTGTTCCGGTGCCAAAGAAGACTTGGCCAACATTCCTCAGTGACTATAGACCTGCTGCTCGGATGTCCCACATCACAAAGGTCCAAGATAGACTTCTGTTGGTTCACCTCAACAAACAAACACCCATCAGGATTCCCTCAGAAATACTGACTGTGTCGTCAATAGGAGTGTAAATAATAATGGTTTTGTATCGATGCATCGATCCAACAGCTGACGATCCGATGCATCGACACGTCCACAAGAGAATCGATTGCAATTTCGGTGATAAAAACAAAACAAGCTGGGCTCCTGTCTGCGGCACTGTTTGCGGTCAGCTACAATTTGGGAGAGGTGCAGCGGAGCGTCTGTGGAGGGGGCGGCACGTCTGGAGCCGAGGTATTGAATTGCACTCATTGCACTGATTATGTGCAATATTTTTGCAGTATTTTTTGATGCAACTTTTCTACTTCTGTTATTTGCTGTTGTTTCTAAAAAGAAAAAAAATGCATAACGATATTACAGCTTTCGTTGATGTATTTCAAACTTGAAACTTTGTTTAGCCTGTAAGGTGTAGAAAAAAAATAAAATAAAAATAAAAAAAATAACCAATTAATCGAATCGAATTGAATCAAATCGTGGTGTATTCTTGAGTATCAAAAATAATCGAATCGTTGGGTCAGGAAATCGATACTGAATCAAATCGCCATGATGGATGCGATTTACACCCCTAGTCGTCACTGGGTGCATCAAAGATGGACAACAAGCTGAGTATAGCGAGCTATTAAGCTGCTTTGTGGTGTGGAAACAATCATGTGGTCCTGAATGGCAACATAACAAGGGAGATGATTGTAGATTTTAGAATGTTAAAGTGAGAAGGATTTGTCCCCTTGTAAGGAAGGCTTGATTAGATGACCTCCGTACACACCGTGATATCCACAATGTGAAGGAAGGCCTTCTGCTCTGTCTAATCTGACTAACAAATTAACAGTGCACATGATGTATAAATAATAAAACCTAACAAGAAGAAACAGGAACAAGTCAAAAGCTATTAGCATTATGGGAGACATGGAGGTGATGGGGGACTATGAATCAGCTGGAAAATTGGCTGGACTGGAGACACAACTGTGTAGCTGTCTACAAGTAGGAATGGAGCAGACTGTACTTCTGAAGGAAGCGTAGAGTGTGATCTCTTCTGCTGTAAAGTCTCCTTAATGTTCACATCAATGATCTGACAATAATATTACTTAATTTCATTATGCAAAAACTCTGTACAGATTTTCATTTAACACAGAATTGATTTTTGTTTCAGCAGAATCAAAAGGTCAGTTCATCAGCTTTCTAAAATGTAACACTTATTTGACCATTTGGGTCCAATCACTGAATGTGTACATTGAACATCTATCACTGGAGAATCAGAAAATCAGTAAATGTTGGATGCCTAGACAATAAGTGGTAACTTAAACTATCCTGTCACATTTGCAGAATACATTTTACACTCTTAATCACAGTTCATGTTTTTTATAAAATCATTGGTGCATTTTAACTACTCCATATACTTATACTCAAGGTACATAAAAAATAAATCAAATTTATATATGAAAATATGATGAAAAATAAAATCAGTGGTATAAATTCAGTCCAATCCTAGTAAAAATTATTGTTTACATCTTAATAAGATGTTTTACAAATGAGTAAAAACATTTTATAGTAGCAGAAACAATATTATATATAGTTTTTATAAAATCAAAACACATCTTATTAGATATAATCAAAATTTGAACAAAAGCAAAAGCAAAGAAAAACTGGTTTGGATAAATCAGAATGATCTCAGGCTAAATTATAAGTGAAAATAAACTATTTAATAAAACTACAATCCAAAAGTCCCATTAAATAAATCCATCCATTGTTCCAACATACAAATTAATAGTACATCATAATAATAACATAGTGATTCATGCTAGCTGAATTAGCTAGTAAAGTAAAATCAGATGTTGTATTCTAGGAAACAGGCCAGGAACTAGAACAGTTTGATTTGTTGATGAATGCATTATGGCAGATTCACATCCAACGCATTTCAAACGTCAAGGAATCTGGTTTACATGCAAAGTCCATTGGAGTCAGCATTAAGGATTGTCGAGAGGTCAGGCGGCACAATTTGAGCATGGGGAGCAGCGAATCTTGCAGCATTTCCAGAGCAGCACGTTTAGTGTGTTCAAGCATTGAGAGCAGCGGAACGCTGGAGTTAGAAAATGTGAACTTTTGCAGCTGGATGGTATGCATCAATACCATTGCAAGAGATTAAACTCCAGTTGTTTTACCTAAAAATTAAGGAGAATGTACTGTATTTTATTTTATTCACATGGAAAACAGAGTACTTTGACCATTACTCCACTGAAATATTTTTTTACTGAAAAAAGGAGAAACAAAAAGGTTTCTAATACCTACAGTAACTATAAATAGCAAAACCTGCCAGTAAATAAATACATGTTATATCATGGAATTTGAAATTTGCAAAAACAAAACAAAACAAAAATAGCTTCATAGATGGCATAAAGCCCCATGAATGTATCATAATAATAGAGCGAGTTGTTTACTGCAGAGTTGTAATACAAAATAATTGGACAATCTGCCAACCCAACATTTTCTAAATATGCAGAACATTTAGATGGGGAATGAAAACAGCTCTACATTGCAAAATGTTATCTTGTTGCAGTGCAGGATCCTCAATGATGCTGAAAACACTTCTGGTATACATGCATCATAACTTCTTTTACCTCAAAGATGACAAGATGGAAGTGCAAGTACAGCATTTATATCTTGACACTTAATTAAATTTACCAACTACTGTTTAAAATCCTCCAAGACCACAAAACAACAGGTCAAATGTCATATGATATCTCATAAAGCTGGTGTGCATTCTACAAGTTAAAACCGGAAGGGTTTATGAAAATAATGGCGATCACAAAGCCTGAAAGAACACAAGCATTACAATAGAGACTGAGCACGGACTGGTGGACATACATTCTTTCGGAGCATAGATTCGCCGTTTTTGTAATGGTTATCAAAGGTAAGGTATGTTTGATTAAAAAAAAAGTTTGAAGAAATCCTACAAGTTCTACTTCAACATAAATATTAAAATACTTTTTTATAAATCTAAAGGTTATAGCAAGTAGAAATTAACAGATTAAGCCATAATTGACAATTATTCTTAACTCCATTACACATTTTAAGGATTGATAGAAAAAAGGCCTGCTGGTGATTTTCTCTGTGATCCAAGCCAGCAGCACCTGTACGCTTTCACTCATGCAGTCCTTTCCTCTCTGTCTCCCCGTTTAAATACTGTAACTAAATGTTGAAATCATTCACACAGCACACACAGTCCCGGGCAGTTTTCGTCTTCCAGCTGTGCATTTCAGAGACTTAAAAAGAGTGTTTGGCAGAGTTCAAGCAGTTGTTCAGTGTATGTTTTTGACAAAGGTTTCAGGAGCCCAGTGAACATGTGCAGCCGCTCCAGATTCCAGTAGAGGAAAAGAAAGAGGAGCCGGCTTCCTGTTTTCCTCTCCAAGCACACGTCGTAATGCGACCTTAGCCAAGCTGCCGGGCAGCACAATGAGCACGGGTGTGATTCAGCTTTCAACAGGCCTGTTACCGGGGATTATCCCACTGTTGTTTAATAGTGTGATCTGGACTACAATACGGTGTTGTTTTATCAGAGTAATAAGTCAGTTACTTTGCTCCCTGATGGCTTTGGAAATGTCACCGTGAAATTTCAGCGTATCTGTCCCTGGCGTCTGTCCAGCCAGCACAGGTGAGCTCCACGACACAGTGCAGCTGCTATTCTCAAACTTGCATTCAGACACGCACTGGCATGTATGGCCCCCATAGATAGATTGATGGGGATGGTGGTGGGGGACCGAGGGTTGGGTGGCTGTGCTAAAACCTCACCCACAGTAATGTGGACACACTCCCAGGCCCACAGACGAAGTAGCATTTTATGTGACAAGCATTATAAAGTGGATTTATAGAAGGCATGTGTGTTTGGCTGAAAACCCTGCAGAATATTAAGTTGGGCTCTTAAGTCTACACTTTTTATTGTTGTTATCGTTTTTCATGTTGGTGTTAAACAAACTTCCTGTAAAGGTAAGGAGTATACCAAAAGGAGGTTTTTCAGAGGTCCTGATGAGGACTAGGCCAGAATGCCTTTCATAACTGCACCTTATTAAAAATCTCTCATAAAACCAAGCATTCAAATCTAACTTGTTGCTTTTGGTAATCATGCAAAGCTGCAGTAAATATGCAACTGCACAAGCATAGTTTCATTTATTGAACTTTCCTTTTAGGCATTTTTTTTCGCAGGAAGCAGGTACACTGAATGACAGTTATTAACTGTTATTGATGGCTAAGAATTTATGTCAATATTATGATTTATTATGTAATTTAAGAGGTAAATATTTGTTAAAAAATGGTTAAATGTTAAGAATATAATGTTTAACAAAAAGATCTGTCACACATAATGCTCTATAGCCCCCTTTTTAAAGGTTGTGACATAATTCTGTGGAAGGAGCATAGTTTTAACAAAGGTATCAGATATTACCCGAATATCCATGGTTAGATACTTAAGGTGCAAAGTTAACTTTAATGGGTGGAACCAGATTGACTAATTTGTATAATGATAATAAAAATTGAACTTTATTGATCTCACATTGGAGAAATGTCTCTCTGCATTTAACCCAGCAGTGGGCTGCCATCGTGGTGCGCCCAGGGAGCAGTGTGGGGTTAAGAGTCTTGCTGAGAGACCCAGAGTGGCAGTCTGTGGGAGTGGGGCTCAAACACAGAACCTCAGGATTTCAAGCTCTATGCCCTAACCAGTTGGCCGCCACTGCCTTGTAAAAACACTCAATGGATCGAGGATCTGACAGGATTACCTCTGGTTGGGGGCCTGGCATCTAAACTTAAATAACTGAAAAATTTAGTATGTGAAGTAAAGAGGACCAGAGTTGTATGGCGGTTTAAGTAACATCAATTAACTAAGCATCCATACAAACAAAAGACAATATTTTATTTATCTTACCTGGTGTAAGACGTCACTGTATAGAATAGCATGCTTGGTGATTGTTTCTGTTCAGTCTCCTTGTTTTATTGCGCTGCCATCATTTATTTATTTATTTTGGTTTGGCATAGGCAGAAGGCATTCCATAAAATGTTTAGTTGCCTGTATTTGTTGCATTCTGGCAACCAACGACACAGGTAGATGCAATTTTAAGCTTTCTGCTCTGCTTTGTTCTGCCTCCATGTAAAGCTGTGATGTAAACTGTGACGTCAACAGAAATTTGGAGGGAGAGGATTACACTAATAGTCTTAAGTTGGTTAAAAAACCCCTCCAGATTATATTTGTAAAAAAAGAAAAAGTTCTCCATGTATTTGCATCATCAGAGTGAATCTTCTCCACTGCTCCCTTATTCAGATGTTCCCACAACAGTCTCTCTAAAAAATTTTTTAACCCTGAGCAGCTGGACCAATGCAAGTTAATGTTTTTTTTCTGTGTTAAATCTCAAGTCTCACTCAGAGGACTTAGCATCAGTGTGTCCCTCCAATCAAAACCCCCACAAAGTTCCTGCAGCAACACAGATTTTTGTTTGTTTTAAAAAAAAAAAAAAGCATTATTTTAAAGTATTGTTTTAAAAAAATGTTCTTATTTCCTCCTGTGTATAAGTTGCTGTATTAGTATAATGAATATTATACTCACCTGAGAGCTAAATAAGTTGCATTTTGACTCATATTTTGCTTTGGAGTACATTTAACACCAAACGCCCCTCTTATGCCCCCCACTTAAGTTCTCATACTCAAAAATCGAGCATCTGTGGGGACTTGAGTATCCGGGTCACCTGCCCGGTCATTCACTTAATCTCCTGGATCTCTGAGGACCTGCTGCACACAGCCGCGCTGCACCGGACCTCTCTCATTTAGAGCCCACAGGGGGTCTCTGTACTCAGCACGCATGGCACCATGGGACATCCCAGGATGGGTCTGACTCCATCTGGGCCGGGGGCATTTATCAGAACCACCTGCCAGAAAGGGTAGACCATATCTTAGAAATCTTTTTTCTCTCTCTCTCTCTCTTGAGGAAGAAGAGAAATTGCCTTCAGTGTTTTCCTGTTGACCTGCATGCCACGGCTGAGGGGAAGCTCTGGGAGTGTGAACATACTTGAGTGTTTTTGATTCATCTCATGTGGCTCTGAATAGCTCCATTACATTTAGATGTTGAGGTCCTCAGAGACATAATTGGACTCAGGATTAGTTTTTTAGGTTTATTAGAGTTTAAAATTCCTTCCTTTGAACAAATTCCTTTTGTTCAAAAAAACTTGGTAACTGAAGATGATTCTGTTTCTAATTTTGAAAACTAAAGACAAAAAAATATTTACTTTAGAAATAAAATAATTTCACTTTTGTTCCTCCAGTACAGATACTTTAAAGTGTAAAAAAGGCATTTCTCTATGAGAGGTTATTAAAATATGTCTGGATATAAATGTTTACTTTCATATGGCATTCTAAAGAAAAAAAAACACAAACGTTATGTCTGAAAACCTGAAAAGAAATATTTGAATCCTACTTACTTTAAACATTGTTACTGCTACAATGGAGAAACACTTAGGGTATCGTTTTGTGTGCACTATGATTTCAAAATAAAATGTTAGCTTTATATGTAAATAAATAAAGTTTGCAAAGTTAAATTTTTGTTTCTAATTTTAGATCATATATCTTCTTTCAATTCTGAGTTTTTAAAGATATTTTTTTAAAAGGAAGCTCTCTAACAATAGAAAGTAGAAAAAGATTTAAAAACTAACCTGGAAATGATTATAAAGTCATTTTGTAGGGCTTTGGGAATCCTGAGAGCCGAAGTAAGAACCTTTATTCAAAAAGGTAAAACATGAAAAGTGGTGTATATATATATATACACCACTTATATATATATATATTATACATATATATACAGAACAATAGATATTGTCAATAAAGAAGATTCACACTGTTTTGATATGTCTACATTATCTAATGGGAGAACTGGTTAGATAAGCTTTGATTTTTAAATAAACCAGGTTTGGAAAAGTGTTGCTTATGGCAGTAATTGTTGTTTTTCTATTACATTATCCATTTGATTCCATTATTTCATTAGAATCTTTAAAATACCATGATTTGTACGTAGCTTTACATTTTTGTCTGTCTTTATTACATCTCATAAAAAAAATTATAATTCAGATGTTCCGAGAAGCTACTCAGCCCTTCTGTAGCCTTTTTGCTGAATACTTTTTTACTCAGCTTTGAGTAATTTCTGAGATGGCTGCTTTTTACTTACTTATTAAGTGAAAATATGATAAAGTATGGGAGAATTATCCTGCCATAATGCAAGAGCCCATAATTTCAATTTGAGAAAATAATTTCATCTTCTTGCACTCAAAACTTATAACGCTCACACTCAAAACATGCGCTCTCTCTCAAATATTTTCTCTTCTCTCTCAAATCTTTGTTTCTTCTCTCAGATTTAATGCTTCTTGCACAGATATTTTCTCCTCTCGCTTGCCTCCTTCTCTACGCGCACAAACCGCGTTCTGCTCAAGTCTCAGATACGCTCGCTAACCCATAGGCTCTGCTTGCGGATTTAGCAGCGGATTTAGCAGCGGATTTAGCTGCTTTGCAGCAGTTTCAGCTGACGCTCTTATAAGTGGCGTAGTAGCACAGGCACACTCAGTAGGGTTAAACAAGCGCACGCTTTCTGAGGCTGTCGTTCTATTGGCTGGAAAGGTTGCTAGGCGACGATCCAACTGCAATCTGAGAGAGAGCAAAAAAAATCTGTAACAAGAAGGAACCTCCAGAAGAACCATTCTCAGTTTGAGCGGCAATCTCCCGAGGCCGACTCAAGGAGACAGAAGCAAATAAAGACTTAAACGGAATAAGTTATTTGGCGTTCAGGCCTGGGCAGAAGACTTTGATGCTGTTAATCAACATAGGCTTGGATGAGTAACCCAGAAAATGAGTAGGGTAGTATTACCCCCGGGGCCCGGACACTGCTGGTGGAATAACCCAGAGGATGAGTGGGACTGAGAATGAGGGAGGTGAAAGTTTGCTTGTGTCTGGGAGAGAGAAGCTGGGCCAGGATCTAAATAAAGGGGATATTGCAAGATGAGCTAGATAAGACAAGCAAGATAAGCTTTATATCTGCTCTCTACCAGAGATGATCAGGAGGACCTTTATCAGGTTGCATATACATTAATTAAAACCTCTCCAAAAGGGCCAAGTTCAAGATATTTTGCAAAGAACAGGTTAAAAAAATAAATAAAACATGACAGGATGGAAACAATCTCTGCCAAAAAATGCAGCACTGAAACAAATCAAGAATCATTACAAAGTTATCAGGTGTAAATACAGACTTTTTGTAACAGCCGTAAAGATAAGAGATTAAAAAGGTTTTTTTTCCATCTGAAAAAAATACAACAATAGTGATTATGCCTAATTAAGCCATGAGTAATAATAAAGTAAAATATTTGGAGCCTTGCCTAAATATTTTCTAAATAAACAGATCAAAACACCACTAATGTCTTCATGAAAACCCACAAAACACATCTAATTGTATTTATCAACATCTTTACCATAACTGTAGATAATTGGGATGAAATAATTTGAAGAATTTTTGTTCCACAATGGTTTTAGAAAGATACAGCATTGCTTCCAGGCCAGAGTGGGTTTAAGGGGTTTCATCAGCTCTACATAAAAGCTGAATGGTTTAATACAGTGGTTCCCAAACGTATCTTGCTAGGGACCACATTTTGGTTTACAAGTTACCCGCAATTACCCCTCTTCCACCTTTTTAGAAATGAAAAGAAGAGGATATATTGCACTAAAATAAAGTACAATCTCCTTAAAAAATAAAAATGCAAACTGCCACTTTTAAAGAGTAATTTCTTCAACTCTTAAATGTTTATGTTTTTTTTTTTTGCAATCAATAACTAAAAAAGATCCACTTAAAGTAGCTGATCTATTCCATTTATTTCTACCATTAAGATAAAAATGAAGGTGCTTTAAGCAGCTTAGAACAGAGCAAAGAAAAATCTTGAACAATAATCAAGATCTGCAGACCTAAATAAAAATGAAATGTGGCTTGGATGAATCAACAAATATACAAAATTCATAGGTATTAATTTTGCATAAAGAAAGCAGCGATTGTCAAGGCAAAGAATAGAGGACCCAGTATTAAGACAGACAGTAAGATATTTCAAAGGGTGTTTTATTTAAAAACGACGGATCTTCAGTGCGCAGCTAGGTCGTCTAAGACAGGAACCTCTGCAGGAGGAAAGCTCAGGTTAATGACCATGATAATCTGGCGAAGAATAATTTGAATCAATAACCTGATCTTAAAGTTTAGCCCGTGCCCAGAGGAAGAGGTGGATTGCAACCGGCCTGCTGCAAACACGACGAGGTGAACGCTGCCCAGAGATTTCCAGACACCAATGCATTGAAGACTGCAGAAGTGGCAGAAGATCAGATCAAAGCAGACGCAGGAAGGCAGGACAATCCAGAGGGTAAAGCCAAAGCCAGTGTCAAGGAGATTCACAGGAGTCTGGGCCAGAATATCACAGATTCAAAGAGGTACCAAAGGGAAATCCAGGTCAGTGTCAGGGAACAGTTACAGGGTCGGTCAACAGGCAGAAGTCCTAAGTCAGGTCAGGCAAACAGGTCAGAAGAGGAATAGGCAAGCTCAGAAGTCCAAAGAAAGAACGGATCAGGATCAGGCAATCAGAACACAATCAGGTATGCTAGAAAACTCTCACCAACAGCTCAAATAATTTGGCACAGATTACTGGAAACAGGCAGGTTAAATAGAGACTGGGGCAGGGGACACAGATGGGCGGAAACTGGGCAGAGCTAGACAGGTGAATGGAACTGGCGATCAAGCCAGTCATCAGCACCAAGATCATGACAGCAATAGTCCATTTACCAAATAAAGCACAAAGTCCTGGAAAAGTGCAGCGTCCGGTCCTAAAGGAAATCCCGCGCTCTGCATCCCGGTGTTATTCTTTGGGTTCAGCAGTGATGCTATTTTGTACCAGTCATCCTTTGTCTTACCACCTTCACTGCATCCATGTTTTCTCCTGTTGTGATTTGGAAACCTCACACATGGATGATATTAAGGACTTTACTGATAGAATGGCAAATATACTAAAGTAACATCACAGTAACTTTCCCTTTCTAAACAATAGATTTTAAAGATCAGCTACAGACCTATCTCTAAATTGATAAAATGGTCACAGCAGTGGCATTACTGTTCTTCATCTGAATGTTGACCATATTGTTATTTGGCTGTGCTTGTAGTCTTTAACCAACATTAACTAAGCGGCATTGGAGGAACATTATGTGCTTTCTGGATACTGCTGGGTATAATATTCTCTACCACTGACTCTTTGATATATTGATGATCCAAAAATGTGACCCCTCTGAGGAAAATTCAGTTTATATAAAACTAAATATTGTATGACCAAAGAGGCAGATCAAATCACATCTTCTCTACAAAATGTTAGTAGTGTGGTCCTAAAAGTATGAACATAACGACCTAATTGACTCTTTGCACATGACGTCTAGCTTTTCTGGAACTCCTCCCCAAAACAAGTCTGCTCTGTGGTCGGCTGCATGAACAAAACTGCAAAAACAGCTTGCAATTTTATCGTTTATCTTTGACAATGGATTACCTATGTCATCAGTATTAATGTTTGTATGCTTCACTATTATAACCATAAATAGGTTTTTACTGAGTGTAAAGTGAAGTAAAATCGTTTTGCTTCTCAAGTTATTCTTTATTCCATGATTTAAAATGTATGGTTCCCTTAAGTTATAAAAGCAATCTTGAAAAGAACATCGAAATATAATTGTTACAAGCACCTAGAGATTATTTCATTAATATTTTCTAGAAATTTGCAAAATTACAACAACATTAACCTGCAAGTCTGACTGTATCTACAGTACACCATTATGGGAGTAGTAAGTTAAAAACATTCATGACAAAGTGGTTTAAATCATGTGTTGTGAACTCAGGCAAAGTCACCGATATGATCAAATTAATGAACCAGTCTGGAGGTAAAAGGTGCGATTCGGTTTGTAGGCTAGCGACAACCAACTTTTGTAAATGCCACTATATATGAGCCCCAGTTATATGTGCTACTTCCCAAGATCAATAAGCTTGACTTGACAAAGAATTAATGGCCAATTAATGGCCAAAAAAAACTTGAGAAAACAATTTCAATACTTTTCAATACTTCCGTCTATGATTTCTGACGTCTGCCATGGCAAGCAAGTGTGATTAGGTCTGTCTGTCTGTCTGACTGGGTATGTCATATGCCTTTTTTCCTTTTAATCTCTTTCTTGTCCCATCTGTAATATGACTTTTGGGCAACTGGTTGAACATAGCAGATGTTTTGAGCTGCAAAAGAAGAAAAGGGCACAAGATTAACACACCATAACACCTCTGCATAGCGTTTATCTGCCTACTGTTTCCAGTAAGTAACATTCAATATTGAATCTAAAGCACAAGAGAAGAATAAACACAAGAGGGCAATAGTTTACCAAGGATTTTCTATCAAACTGTATGATATAAACTTTCCCTCTTTATGTAGACCAGATGCTCCAGGCTCAGAAATTAATTCAGTATCAGCTCAGAGTGTTGAGTCGCTTTGAAAATCATCAGTACTCTTGATCATTCTCGGATTCAGTACAGTTCCCCAGAGAGCAACTTCAGAGTCCTAAATGTGTGAGATGTGATCAGAGAATGGGGGATTATTGGATATCTTATGTTAAAAGTGCTCTTACTCAAACTGGGCCCAAACCGTCATCCCTGTCAGAGGATCTTGTTAAAACACCCAGGCTTGGATGTTCACTTCTTTTGGTTTTCTGGCAGGCCATGCTACGTCAAACCGTTAATCCGTCAACAGTGCTTTTTGCTTGTGTTGTTTCTAACTGAAGACGCCACGATAAAAGGCCGACTGGCTCTCACTCATGCCTGACCATACTTTTCGAGTTAGGAGCCTGATTAATAGTTATGGTAAAAAAAGCTAGACCTGCTTTGTATTAAGTTTCTGATTCCAAAGACCAAGAAGTAAACTTGGGTTAAAGATGTGTGGGAGCAGCTAATATTGTTGGAATGAGACAAAGCAGACAGATAATGCGAATAATTATTGAAAATGATGTCCAGCTATGGGCCAAATTCTGAAATCATGCACGCCTTCTTTGTTGCCTCACCCTGCTCATTATTTGAAGTCATGGAAAACAGGTGTTTCTAATAGCAGGTCGCCGTCTCCATGATCCTGCACCCTACATTTGCTGATGATGGTTCAGATATGATATTTCATGATTAGAGCTACGCTTATGATTCAAAGTGACTAGAGAGAGCTGTTCATAAGACATCCGTGTAATAGATGCTGATTGGCTGTGGGTAAAATCATGGAGCTTTTGCATTTGCAGCAGGAGGGGAACCACAGACTTTCAACATGAATGCGTTTGTTGTTTTTTTTCTTTTCTTGGAGCTTTAAATGATTACAAGGGGATTTCTCTGCCTTAGAAACAGGTGCCATATTCATTTGCTTCAAACAGAACAGCAGAGGAGCTGATTGCACCCAGTTTGCATTGCTTTATTCTCTCCATAAGCAGAACCATCGTGGTTTGGGGTTCTCTTCTTTCAACTTGGATTACATCACATGTGGATCAGGGCAGATGGGCTTCCTCAGTGGGCATAGGATTTTTTGTCTGATTAAGTAATTTCATATGCATTAAAAAATTGTGATCATAAATGGCATGGTCTACAGTCCAAGAGCAGACAGCTTAAAAATTTTTATTATTAAGCTGTTTCTCCTATGGTTAAAATTTTATCTGCTTCTGTTTAAAACTGTCCCTCTGTTTTAGATTCTACATTCAGCTGAAAACAAGTATCTACAAAAAATATATAAAAACACTCTGAACCTTAACATCTGTTAGTTCACCGTTTAACACTAATGTTTCCTGAATGCTGAATAAGAGTTAAATGGTTTATTCTTGTTTTGTAACCAAGTTAGGAGAGAATATGCTTAAACTGTACGATCTTCTTAGCTTTGCAGGTTAACAAAAGAAGCCAAACAACCCCCATTCTAAAGGAGTGGACCCCTTCGTCCGTTTCAGTTTGCATGTTTTCAAAACAAAAACAAGGTTTTGATCGGTTACTGTATAAAACCTCGAACTCAACGCTATTCCTGACATTTTAAATAGAAAAGGCTCCCTGGATGGGAAGCGAAACATCTTAAACTTGGAAACAAAGTCCAGTTTATTGTTTTTAACTTTCTTTTTTTTTTTGGAATGACTAGGACCTGGATGACTGAGAATCTTAACCAGTATTCAAACTGTAATCTGAAAGATCAGCCTCACCTATACTGGCCTATATGTACAATTTGGAGGGGTGTGTGCTGCTTTCCAACTCTTACACTCATAATAATGGAAGTTTTGGACCTTTCTATTTACCCCACCCTCTCTAATAACAATTAACCTCTACCCGCTTCAAAACATACTAAAATCCCACTTTTTCATGTGTTATTGGGCCTTGTAATGTTTAAAATGTATTTCAGAAAACTGTTAAAAAACCCTGCAAAGACCAGTCTGTGGAGAATTGGGACAGTGTGCGCAGGAAAAAATGTAATTTCCAAAACATGCAGAAAGAAAAAAATAAATGAGAATTTTGGCTTGAAATAAATAAAACAAACATGCAAAAAGAAATATTGCAGGGCAAGATTTCTAGACAAAAGACATTATAAAAGGCAAATCATAAAACAAACCACTGGAAAAAAAACTTTGACTATACATTTATTGAAAGCTTTTCAATTTTATAGTAAGTTTGAGAGGCCTTAAAGCAGCATCCTTCTCCTCGAATGATGCATAATTTTATTTATTTTTTTAACCTTATATATCATCATCTTGTTATAATCTCACAAACCTATGCTTCCATCAATCCTGCTCTCCAACGTCCGCTCACTGGAAAACAAAATGGATAATGTTCAGCTGGAAAGAAGGAGATATGTAACTGCTGCACCATCATTCTGACAGTGTTGATGGTTGCATTCAGCAATACCGGTTACACACACACACACACACACACACACACACACACACA
>NW_015151175.1:221470-267951 GCF_000732505.1 Cyprinodon variegatus
TGTATACAAAATGACAAAATAAATCTATCAAAGTCTAAGTGTCTAAGTTATAAGATGTATGCAACTCATTTTCAGTAACATGCTTTTGACAATGGTATAGATTCAGGTTTGAATCCTACATGAAAAAGGATTTTAGAACTTAAATTTTATTTCGTTAATGGGTGTATTTGCCGTGAAAGTGAGCAGCTTAGTGAGAATATCTGTTAATAGAAATAGTATTTTTTCTCTTAGAATAGGATTGGTATCAAACATATTAAATATATATAGTTGCAGTGCAATGGGTCAAGCAATATGGAAACAGGCATAAATGTGGGCAACCTCTGTTTATTTCTAATACCATCAATGGTTCCTCAAAAATTGTTATTTTGAAAAACATGTATGTTGCAAATTTATCAGTGTATAGTTTTGAATGTCAACCTCTTTCTACCGTTGGTTGAAATAATCAATATTTAGCTTATAAGGTCAAAATTGCCTGCTTAACTCAAGCCCATATTTCCATAGATGCGTTGATTAAACAGCATCCTCGTACGTAAATTTCAATGATAGCACATACTTTCCAATGAAGTAAAAACTCACAAAGATGATGATGATCAACTACCAACAGTTGTTGGTGTTTTGACCATCCAATGTTTTCCTGCCGAGTGAAATACTGTTGGATAGTTGTACTAATTATCTTCAACATAATGGTGTGGAGTCTCTCCACAGTAAAACAAAAGAGTTTATACAAAAAAAAATTAATTACTGTGTTTTTATAAATTACTAGGATGTTTGGATTGATACACATTAATAAAAAATGACTAAACTTGTTTATTTTTTCATGGTAAGCTATAAATTGATATCTTATTTTGATGCATATAAAATAAAGGAGATTTGTCTTAATTCAAGTGTATCCCTTTTCTTGAAATAAGATTTTACATGTTTTACAAGCTCAAAAAAAAACTTTGTATTAATTAAGTTATAACTCAAAACAAGATGGTTTCCAGACTTTCTAACGTATCAGGATTTTCCAGATGTATTGTCTTAAAAGAAGTTCTTAAGTCTCACTTAAATTTTGACTCTAAATGAGATAAATATTCTTGATTAAACTTTTTGTTTTTGCAGTGTGAAGGTGGCCTGACCGGTTATATTTTTATAATTAACCCCATAAAACTTTCCAATATCCTCTTTTAAATGGCTTGAATCATTTGGTTCTACAAAGACAGAAATGTTTCAGGCAGAAAAAATCTAAAAATGGAGAGACAGAAACAAAAAGAAGAGACATCCAGTCTGCATACATGAAATAAACTTTTATTTGTTTTTTTTTTATGTGCTTGGCACTTGTATTTACAGCTAATCCAAACTGCCTCAAAAAAGATTAACTTTGCTAATTCCCATTTGCACACATTTTAATAACAGATAGGCAAAATTGCTATAGTTGTCAACTCTTAAATACACATCTTAGTACACAGCACAACATACTTTACTCTCTTATAGTATTGCTTATTTTTCAACATTTCACACAAACACTTTTAAGCTTATAATATTGATTGCATTTGCCATTTCTCCTTTTATATATAATGCCATGAAGAAGTGTTTGTCTCCTGACGGTCCTCTTCCGTTTTTGCTTTTTTGTCACACCTAAACGTGTCTACTTTTAAATTCAGGCAACTTGAGTAAAGGTACCGTGCAGATCTTACGTACGTTTATTTACTGAGGCAAAAAGATTTCTAAATGAAGGTGGTCCTATATATATATATATATATAAAAAAAAACATTCCCAAAACTTAATAGCTGGTTTTACCAACTGAAACCAAGAATGAGATCCCTGACAATGATCCTTTTTTTTTTTTTTACACAGCTGTTTCATCAAACCACACTCTTTTCAGGCCATGACATCTTACATTGAATTAATCCCAGGTTTTGACTTGACCGATTCATTGCCTTTAAATGTTTTTTTCTTTTTCTTTGTGTCTTAACATGTGAACCTGTTACTGTGCTTTGTATAGTTCGTCTTCCTTTGCCCTAAAGGTCACAGAGTAATCTACGGGAAAATAAATTGCCCAGCCTCTTTCTATCTTTTGCATTGTGAACATTAATAATACCTGAGGCAAATGAAGCCACAAGAGATATATATATTTTTTATTCATCCATGCCCTTTAAGATAACTTTAAACTCATAGAAACATTTATTTTCTTTTACCACGTCTTATGAAAATTTATGAAATGATTCTGACTGTTTAGCAGCAACGATTTCAGATAAGTGGAAGACTATGGATTAATGGATTTACTCTCTTTCTGGTTTATTGGAGAATCAATGCTTTCTAAGCCTCACCAGACAATCAGATATTTCGTATATATTCTTAAATATGTATGAATCAGGAGATAATGGTTAGTCTTGAATATCTTTGTCTGCGTCATGTTGTAAAACATCTTCTATTTGTATCCTTTCATGATTCAACAAATCCCCTGCGTGGCTAGTTAAATTAGATCCAGTTTTTTATTAGTGATTATAGTTAGATTAATAAAGAAAAACAAACGTGTTTGGTATTTACTCAAGTTATCTTCACCTGATACGATCAGGAACATTTAGGTGTGATAAAACAGCAAAAGCAGGAGAAAGAAAAACCTTTAGGAAGGCAGATACTTTTCCACTATATGTATACATATCAGACGAATCCTGCAAACATTCTGAAGAATTCCAGTTTTTAAGTAAGGTAGGTGGGTAAAGTTGCACGGTGGAGTCCTGTTCATTTACTTTTTGGAAAGAACTGGCTTTGCATTGAGGTCCTTAATTCCAGCAAGGATGTGGGGCAGTGACTCATTCACTGATATTGTCCAGTTGTCCCTTTCATTCTGTCCTAAACCTCAGACCATGGCAGAGTTCTCCTGAACATTCCTCCATAAACGGCATAAGCGGCACTCGAAGTAAAATCCTCTGGATGACAATGATGACTCTTTGGTTTCAGGGCAGCAGCGCAAACTGATGGCTTTTTAAATTCCTAGAAAATCAAGACTGAGTCGAAAGAGCTGTTTCTACTATTGCACCGTAACATATAAACATGTCTTCTGGACCAGAGCATCTGGATTCCCTTTTCTTCTCTAAATACTAATTCGAATTTTCCTTTCAACAGTAAAAACACTGAGCTGCGGTCAAAATGTTTTTTGTCTTTACAAAAATAATTAAATAAGTGTTTTTCACCTGCTTGCTTTTTGAGTGGTAGGATGTTTCTGAAATAATGTTAATGTAACAAAAGGTGTAACTGCAGCACCAAGGCTCAGTGACTGCAGCTTTGATTTTCACCTGAAATACTGTATGTTTGACAACATGGAGCAGGCGGAGGTTTTTAAACCATGTGCATGGACATCTGAGAAGAGCCATACTGACGTCCATCGCAGGAGCTGCCGCCCTGCTGGCTGCTCGTGGTGTTGCCAATCATGTGCATCGTGTCCATGCTTCCATTGGGCAGGTACTGGCGCTCGGCAAAGGCGCCCGCAGGAGCGGAGGAGCAGAGTAACCCTCCTTGGGGTTTCTCAGGGCTGGCAGCCAGGCGAGGAGAGGTGGGGAAGTTGTATCCATATAGGTTGTAAGGGTTGTGGAGGGAGAAAGCATTGTAAGATCCCTGCTGCACGTGGTGGTGGCTGCCGCTGAACATGTGGGCAGAGGAAGGAGATGACCCTGATGAAGAGGATGAGGCAGAACCGGAGCTTCCTCCCGCCTGCATCACATACTGAAGCTGAGAGGCAGGGAAAGAGCCGAGTTGACTCCCGTAGGCGTCCATCTTGCTGCCAGAGCTGCTGCCGCTTCCGCTGCCGGTCAAGGAGCCGTGAGTGCTGCCCTGCATACCTGCAGCAATCAGGGAAGAAGTCCTTTGTGGCAAGAACGAATCAGATGGTTGGGCAGAGGCCACCGCTCCCCCTGCAGCCTGGAGACGGCCATAA
Source organism: Cyprinodon variegatus (assembly GCF_000732505.1). NCBI lineage: Eukaryota > Metazoa > Chordata > Actinopteri > Cyprinodontiformes > Cyprinodontidae > Cyprinodon > Cyprinodon variegatus. Next base: position 225,388 of record NW_015151175.1, read on the forward strand.
GAACTGTCAGCCAGGCCGCTGTAGCCTTGCAGAGCCGCCATGTTACTTCGAGCACACGCCGGGTACTCCGATAAGCCCAAGTTGCAAAGCTGACTTTCTCTGCAGCCAACGTTGAAAGTATTCGGGGCCAGGTGGAAGGCTGGAGGGGAGCAGGAGGGGGAAAGGAGATGTGCTGCACCAGATGGAGAAGGTGTTCCTGTGCTGGAGGTGGTGGGAGACGTCCCTGTGCTTCCACCTGGAAAACAACATACAGATCCAGGCTGTTAGAAACAGATTCATCTGCTCTTATCCCAGTAAAAGCATCCAGCTGGGACCTCTGTTTGACTTTGCATGAAAGTCTAGATTAAAAGTCAAAATGGTTAAAATAGGGTTAAAAATCAAACATGACAGCAAATAATGGCTGAAGAAAAAATTAACCACAAACATAAACATTATGTATTCTCTATCTTTAAATCAAGGGTTAAATAAGATGGTTAACTGGAAATTATTTACTGTAAGTGATATTGAACTCTAAGGTGGTAATAAACGTCCATCTTGGCAATTTTCTGTAAGACCTGACCAACTTACATGTGCTTTAATGTTTTTAAGTTAGAGTAGCAATAATGATATGCAGTGTAACACACTTTCAAACACTGTCCTTGTGAACTAACAAGGTACAAACAAATATATATTAGTTTTTCTCATGATCATAGTGTCCCACTTTTTACAAGTTCTGAGCTGCGTTTTCCATTTTTCAAAAATTTTAAAGGAAAACAAAAAGGTCTTCAAAGAAATATTTTACACTAATATAACTACCCATACTGGTCAATTTTTTCTTCTAGTTGTTTCTTTCTACTACACCTTTACCTGCATTTTTTTTTCTTTAAGTGAGACTGTATTGGCTGCTGCAGCTCCCTTTACGATCTGTTTTATGTATGTTTGTCCTGTACCCTTTTCTTTTTGCTTATTTTAATCCAGATTTTTCTTTTCTCTCTTATCTTTATTCCTGATTTTTACTTTGAATTTTCGTCTTGTAACTTTTTTTTTCTTTTTTTTAATGATGTGCTGGCTTACATTTGCCTTCTTACTCTTACGCTAACACCTGGACTTCCCCTCAGAGGGACAATGAAGGGCTATTATGTCATAATTTATTGTTTCCATATGAGCTGGAAAGAGAGCAGCTGAAACAAAAGTCAGTAAACATAGCTGAACAGATCTGGAAGTCTATTATAAGCAAGATGATCAACAAGTCATATCAAAATAGAGCGTTAATGCTACATTAGCCTAGCATTCAGCAAAGGGCTCTGCACAAAGACATCATGAGCAGACAAACATTTGTATTGTGTAGCTGTCGCTGGATCAAAAATACATTTAGAAAACAAGGACCAGGTTAGTTATGCATATTTTAGATGCTGAATATGTTTATATTATTAAAGAGGTTCTCCTAATTTAGTTAAGGCTACTGAACAATGTCAGTAAATTTATAAAGGATACTGCAGTATCGCTGGGATTTGGGTAAACCACTAGTTCTAATGTACGCGCCTTGCAATACTGATGAATGTAGTCTATTATTTTACTGCACATCAAAATGTAAAGTTCATTGATACAACTTTTTCATCAAAGCAATTTTTCCTAAAATGTTGAATTTACAAAACGTATAGAGCGGGAATGTATAAAGTATTAATTCTACAAAACAAAATATATATGCAGTATTTAAATAACTGCTTTATAAATGTTGACAGGTCCAAAATAAACTAAATGTATTTCTGGATACGATACTGATTTCAACATTAAAGGATTCTGCATCCATAGAAAGTCAGAGACGGAGCTCAGGCTTCGCCAAATCCTATTTGGTCTGTGATAAAACTGAGAAATGTCCAAAGGCTTGCATTCGAATTAGCAGACCTGGTAACCGGCTGGCAAACAGCGCCCCTTTCTGGCCAGGAGGGGTTTCACTTTTAGCAAATACCTTTACGATTCAAAGAATGCGCATGTTATTCACTTCATTAACTGATTTATTCGTTTTCGATATCAGCAAAAACCTTATATATAATAACGGATAAGAATTGGGAAAAAACGATTGTGATCCTCTATCACTGGTGTAGAGGGACTACTGGTATCTCCACCTCCATTTGCAGTCAATCAGACTAACAATTATGGCTAAACCAACAGTAGATGGACCTTCTGGCAGTTAAATATATACTGTAAGTCACTTTGTTAAACTTTCTCTCAGGATTACTGCATGTTTTTAATCTTTAAAACCTTTCTTGACACACGATCGTGTTGGCTGGTCAACAGAGTTGCTCATACAGTTTAAAATATACACACATTGTGAGGTTGTTGGAACAGATGCTAACTACGAGCCAAGCCTTTCAGAGCTTAAGAATTGCGGTGGGATATCAGTCACATACTTTTCTATTAATGAGACTCTGGCAGGAGCTGCTGCTGCTGTCGGAGAAATTCAGTTCGAAACTAGAATGAGAAGAAGGCATAACTAAATGATCCAGGACCTGCTTGGCTGGGACTCTGATTTTGCACCATATGCCTTCGATAATATGACTATCCCAGTCCGCCAAGAGAAGAGGATAGCGTGGTGATGTCATGTTTTCCTCACGTCAGCTGGATTCAAGGTGCTTCACCACAGGAAAGAAAAAGGACAAGGTCTGCGGCCAAAAGGGTTGAAAGCTGCACGTGAACAAACACTTTTTTGACCCTTCCTACGAGGTGATGAAGAGTTCACCGGTAGGGAAACAACTTTAATTAAATTCTTATTACTGCAGAGGACTTTTAGGATGACAAAGATGTGGAGAATCACGTCATACTGGCCTCCAGAGGTAATTTAGAGGGGAAAAAAAGGTTTATTTCACAGCGGCAAACTCTTTGAAATGACCCATTACTAAACCTCTGCTGGCGACTCCGGACTGGAGAGAGAATTTGCTAACGATGACCATGAGCGGTCCAAAACCAGCAGTGCAGTGGTTTGTATTGAAGGTCTAATGTATGTGTGATGTGAAAAGTTCAGAGCTGCCAGAGAAGCAGCAAAGGGCCAAGCTTAATTGAGGGACATACATAGCCGATCGGTGTGTGGCGATATATGGGGAGAAAATATTTAGAGAAAGTTCACGTTAGGATAGTGAAGCACCTGGTTCATGAAACACACCTCTGCACAGTTCAGCTACCTTTGAATTAGAAAATCCTGTAGCTGTACAGAAAGGTATGCATACATTTCAGACTATTGAAAACACAGTAAGACAGATCAAACAGAAATAGTTGCAAACTGATTTATTCCAACTAAAGTTTGTGGCTCAAATATGAAACAACTGTCTTCCCATTAAAACTGCAAACTACAATTTACTGAGTAGGAATAACCAGCTAGAGATTCAGCAAAAATACTAAAGGATTCATAGAAATATTGTCATGAGAAATTCTGAATGCAACTGAATATTCTCTGACATATTTTTTCTGTTAGGGCTCCCAAGGTTCACTCATTTGTATTATTTTATTTTTTCTCATAAAATTCTACCACAAGCCATCAAATGAGAAATTTAATGACTTAACTGATAAATCGTGTTCTTAAGAGGAAATGCTCAGACACATGATACGTATTTTATACCTTGCTGTTTCTGCATGTTGGTGAAGTCTTCAAATGTGAGGGTCCTCACAGGAGGTCTCCAGAAAGCGTACGTCTCCATGATCGCTTCCAGGCCAGTTCTAAAGAAAAGATGTAGAAACAGGAAGGTTTCAGGTCAAATGTGTTGATCTGTAAGTTGAAACAATCAATCATCTTTGCATAACTGTGATGACAGTCGTGAAAGATGACAGTGGCGGAGTTTTACACCTTTGATAATCAGGGGTGTCTTGCATCCATTCATAGGGAAGTTTGTCGAAGAGTTTCCCACCAGCCTTACCACTCTATTATGATAATTATTATAATAAGTTGAGATTGTTTTTGTTTTCTATGTATTTTTTTTTTTCATTATTATCCTGTTACTACAAATTAGATGTAAGGATGTACTTTCCTCATGTGAAGAAAATTGGTTTATATTAATTTTTATACATTTGATTCACATGACTTCAACACAGGATTTTATTTATATAATTAACAATGAATACTGAGTTAATCAAGAGTATATTCCGTTGAATATAGATAAGAGGAAGGATTAAATAGGTTTTTGTTATCAAATCAGCCAGATAAACTCATTACCTTTGTAAACATGTTTATGGATATGGATATATACATACTGAAGATTACCTTTTTCTTTTTTCTCTGTTTCTCTCTTCTGTTGATCTATAAAGATTTTTTTTTTTTTTTAACCTGTTTTATCCAAAGTAAAGTAACTCTTTATGAGCTATTGATAAAAAAGGGGTGCTAAACATTTGAGCAAAGTTGATGTAAAAATGTCTTAAAGAAAGAAAGAAAGAAAGAAAGAAAGAAAGAAAGAAAGAAAGAAAGAAAGAAAGAAAGAAAGAAAGAAAGAAAGAAAGAAAGAAAGAAATTTATGATTGTTGCATTACTTTCAACGTCAGGTTAAAATCCTATATGCAGGTAGAAATAAAGCATCTGAGGAGCTATTAAAGGTAATAAAAGTGGAAAAAAAACTAAATTAATGTTAGCCTGTGAAAGAGAGACAGAAAAATTAGTGGCAGCTGTCTGAGACTGAAACTACCAGACGAAGTGCGACAGAGAGGCAGGGAACTGAAGTCTGGTTGGAGGAAACTAGGGTCATTAAAAAGGAGGAAGCTTTTTACAGCACACATAAATCTGAAGTGACGTTTCATCTTGAATCTGCACATGCTTCCCTGTCCTCCTTGATTTACCTTTCCTTTAGCACCACTCTGCCTCTTCCCTGGGAGGCTAGTGTTATTTTAGGCCTGCTAACTCCCAGAGCATGGTGGCTCGTTAGTGCGTCTTGCTAATCTGCTCAGCCCTCGCCATCACTGCGATCATTCATGCATCCGGACCACGAAGGGACCAAAACACAATAAATGAGCTGTGTCCTCCTGGCTGGCCATAAAGCTTTCCCAGCAGGGTGCAGTGGAGGACAAGCCCACGCGTTACTTTGGACCCAAGCTTGAATCTATATTAGATGTTATAAGAATTCCAGGGTAATAAAGAAAGTTGTTTTTTAATGTGATAATTGGCTGTGGAGGTTTGCCCTTTCCATTAATATGGAATTTCCACTGGATGAAGGAAAAGTTGGTAATGTTTCTCTCCAAAGTAGCTACCTGAGTACTTTATTGCTATAATGGAAATACTTGCACTACAATTGTGCTTTTCTGACCACTGTTTATATAATCAATGTCCAATGATAATATTAACTCGTTAAAGTTTTTTAAAAAGTAACTAAAATTGCTAAATACGTCACAGGGTGTTTTTGATGTCACAGTTGTTGCCTTTTGCTCTCAATTTTTTTTTTAATTACCTGCAAAGACGTCAATGGCAGAAAATCATGGTGTTTCATAAGAGAATAGATATTTTTTAAAAGAAACAGGCGGAATCTGTTGGTTTGCTGACAGAAATTCAGCTTTAAATCATAGTTTCAACATTTGTCAAAGTTGAGGCCAGGGCTTTGCAAAGGCTATCCAGAAAACTAACAACAATGCAATTGCAAAAAAGATGTAACTAATAAGAAGCTCAAAACACTCAATATGAGGGTAAAGGTACTCAAACCATGTTATTATATATATATAAACCATTATATTTCCATGCAGGGAGATTAGAGTGTAAATTTAAAGCCTTAAAGTATGAATAAAGTCCTATAAAATGTAATATTCTAAAATGTTTAAATGTAGTTATTTTTATCTTTGTAACAATTTTTTAATTTCTTTTTTTCTTTTACACTGAAAACATAACATCTGACCATGTAAATGATGCATATAAAACAACATGTAATCAAGTGTGGGTCTGCATGGTGGTGCAGTTTGAAGCACTGTTGTCTGACAGCAAGAAGGTCACGTATTTGTGTATTTGTGTTAACTCAAAAAAAGCAAACTGGTTTAAGATTTTTTTAAAGAAAAATGTTTTCTAGGACACAGGCCGGTCGACCAGGGAGGGAACCACTGGGTCAGTTGTCCCAGGCCCATGGTACAGTTTCTTATTTTTTAAAAAGCATGCTTGTGAAAAAACACATGGACTTATTATTTAAATTAAATAAGATGAGTTTTCATTGAATTTGCTCTTACGGTATTAGGGATATATACACTCATCCCTCATTCCCATAAAATGGTTTGGCCATTTATGCAGCTTCTTTGAGTTTGTTAAGCTGCTGCAGATAGCTACCAAATACTCACTGTGCTACAGCAGAAATAAAACCAGGCCTCACAAGGTAATACAGAGCCTAAATCCTACTTCCCGCTCTAGTACAGGATATGGCCCCATCACTTTGATGTGAAACCGCAACCCTCACCTGAGGAGCACACCTCAAGCCTCAGGTACACCCCACTTTAGATTGCATTCACCCATAGAGAGAACACTGTCTTTTGTCAGGGTCTGTTGTTTATATTTGCTAAATGAAGTATTACTTTATCAAGCAAACTATTGGGATGAATTAAGTAGCTGTGATCTGATTTGGTCAGGACTGACATGAGGCACGTCCACCACAGCACCTGCAGGTTCAGGCTGCAGCTAAATGGCTGTGAATAAAAGATGATGCTGAACCACAGCTTTGAACTTAACATTTTCAGCTCAAATCTGAAGATGTTACGCAAGCAGACATCAGTTAATTGGGTTAACTGTGCCTGTAGCAGGTATAGTATGGAAAGACAAAAGTGCCAATAATTCATTATAATAGAAGGGGCAATATTTATATTTGTAAATGTGAAAATCTGTATGTTACTTAAAACATGCATAATTTTAAGGAAAAAAATGATTAGATATTGAATAAATATATTTCTACTTAATGGCCATAAGTGAAAGTATTGTAAGCACGTAACAGGAAGGCTGAAAGTGTAACTTCCCAACCCTCTGCTATGGAAGCTTATGGATCTGCAAATGATTGATCTTTTTAGAAATCCAATAAAACGTTCAACCAAAATACAGTCTCTGCAATATAAACAAATAGACGGCTGTTTAAGTAATGCTAGTTGAGTTAATTGTGGGGCTCGCTGATATAAAATGCTAATGATAGATAAAAAACATCAGCACCAGAAAATTTTGTCTTTGCTTCAAAGTTGTGAAATAAGCACAGCTAATAATTTCACAAACAAAATATTGTTGCCTCTGCTCTTAGTTCCAATAGATTAACTGAAATCAGCGGATCAAATCTTTTCAACAACCTCAGCAGCTCTGAAGAGGAAGGAGCGGATAAAAAGAAAAGGTCCGCATTGAATCGACACAGAACTGAATCATATTAAAATCAACACTTAGAGCCACATATCGACTGTAACTTTGATTGATAGAAACTGAAAATAAATAATGAAGTATTAAATTGAGAATGACTTCAAGGTCATTTTTTCTAAGTGAGGCTGAAGTAGGGTGATCAGTCTAAATTCTCAAAGGGGCGAACTTCCATCAGAACAAAACAAATCCCAGAAGCTCTGCAGAGATCCAATCCAAAGCCGCACGTGAAGATAAATTCATTTTTCCTTCCTTCTCTCCACGGACAAATAGCTTACTTTCTGTTATCTTTTCATCTGTTGCTTTCCTGCAATAAAACGAAGATGCCAGTTCATAAATCAAATGGTCCATTGTTTGAAAAATGAAAAAAGATGTCTCAAATATCTGTGCCTAATAACGCAGACCAGATGAAGGAGGCTGCTTTCATGTCAGGAGGGTCTGTTGGTTTAACATCCCTCTCATTCCCTTCCTCCTTCATCACAGGGATATCTATCCGTATTCAAAGACTGAGGGAAAACACGGCGAACCAAAAGAAGAGTGACCAAAAGCAGGGAAGGCGTGGAAGGAAATATCCTCTGTAATATAATCTATTCTTCTCTCCTCCTTGCTGCTTTGTAGTGCTGATGTCACATAGTAAAAAAAAAAAAAAAAAAAAAAGCAAAGATCAAGGCGTTTGATGCAGGTAGATTAAGGACACCCTAAAACACATAATGTGCTCTACAGTAAGCACAGACTGCCATATTCAGTGTACGGTACTGTGTCTGAGAAGTCCAGACAGTGTTTATAACCTTACTGATGTGGTTTAAAGGGTAAAAAAAAAAGTCTAGACGTGAAGGTGGTGGTGGGGGAGGGGGTTACATTTTGTTACACAAAGCCGTTATTCCAAAAACATCTTATAACCAAACGCAGGTCTGAAACCGTTATGATATTTTTAATGTTTTTTAAGAATAAAGATTTTATAACTGGGGGGAAACTTACTTGAACTCCAGGTGGTCATAAGGCATGGAAATGGTGGATCGAGTGCAGAAACAGAACCAGAATATATAATTACACCTGCATAGCCTTCAGCTAACTGACTCCTTTTTATAACACCTTTTTGCTTTTATAGACAAAAGGACTAAAACTTTCCCTTTTGAGTATTTCTATTCTATGATTTAAAATACAAAAATTGATCAAAGCAAAAATAAAAAAAATGTCAATGTGTTTAAATTTTTGTAACCAAAGAAAAGGAGAGGGAAGAAACAGAAAACTAAAATATCAACGTGAGCATGATTAATAAAAGCATTGCATTGGAGGCAGCTGCACTAAAAACAGAGGTGGCATTAAAGAAAATGCTGATGGGATAATAAGAGACGCGACACTGAGATATTTGGTCTGATGCCTTCATTGTGAATTTCCTTCTACACCTGCCTTCCTTCAGTGTTCTCTGTGTGCGTCCTTACGCTGGTTTTTAGAAGGAAAGCTTGCTGACTTTCCTTTAACATAGAGAAACCTGCATGAGCAACAGTTCAGCAGGAACGGGTGTTACGGTGGCAGTGAAGGTGCATAAAATCTTAGATTAAAGAAGAAGCTTTATCAAGAATGTTGTAATTTGCAGTCATGAAGTAAATATAACTTCCACCATCTCTGAGCTACAACAACATTCAATTTTCAGCTGTAAAGTTTGCAGCCTGCTCCTCCCCCTATTTAAATTAATTTGCACATTTCAGTATTAAGACAATTCAACATGCCCTACATGAAACAGAAAAACAGGGAAAGGGAAAAGTACTTTGCAGTGGCATAAAGGTAAAAAAAAAATAAGGAATGGACATGAATAATTAAAGACTATACAAATTAATCATTTATAAGACAGGTGATTATTAAAATAAGACATGATAAAAAGACTGCAAAGAAAATAAAACAAAAGTTGGACTGCAAACTTATGTTTAGATAGTACATTTAAACAAATATGTTTTAAATGTAATTTTATCCACGTTTTAGGCAGATCTGAGACCCGCATGCAGTGAACAACTCTACTAAAGATGAATGCATGAATTAGTTTTTCAAGGTCCTGCTGAGACACTGTTCCTCTAATTCTAAAGATCTTAAACTGGTAGAAGGTCAATGTTGTTACAGTGACATATTTGTCCTATAACCTTCACACCTTTTTTTTTACCTTTGATACAAGCAAATATTTGAGTTCTGTTTAAAACCTCAAGCCTATATAAAGAAAGGTTAATGTTGCATTTCTTTTTTAAATTTCGAATTATTGCTTAAAATGGAGGCGACGCAAGCTTACGACACACCAAGTTTATGAACCTTTAAACTGTTTTCATGTTTGTATTGGCTGATTACATATATAATATTATTTACCGTATATAAATAAAACCCAACAGTAATTCATATAAGATTTGATGAAAGTTTATTCTAATATAAAAATTAAGGTAGTCTTATAATGAAAGTATTATTAATTTAGGCTAAATAACATTTCTGCTTTTCATGAAGTCTTAGTTTAGGTTTGGTAACAAATCCAATTGGAAACCTTTTATACAGTATGTTCAGCTATTGGTTTCTGTGTTATCCAGGAAGATTATTGTTGATGCACCGCCTCCAACCTATGCTGCAAATCAGTGAGGACGGCGGTCCCTCATACAAGTGCTATCTAAATAGTGCTGACAGTAAGGAAGGAGGTAGGAAAAGGAAGCAGAAGGCTTCTTATCTATAGCTCATTTAGCATGAGGACCTCTTGATAATCCTATCCTCTTCTAAGAGGTATACTTTTATATTTTTTATAAATCTCCGTGGCTCTTTTCTTTAAGGCCAATTTGAAAAGCATCATACGTGGTGTCCATCACATGATGAGCTGTCTGGATTCAGCACAGTAGCCTGGAGCTCCTTTCCTACCCTGGATGGTCTTCTTTTTGTTGACCTCACAAAAGGTGAAGGGGTTAAAGCAGCAGCTACAATTTCAGCTATTTGGAAGGAGCCAAATCTTTTCATGTAAATCAGCAAAATTGACAAAGTTCTGCAATGTCAATCTGACAAGCAGACATGATGCTTTTGATACTTAAGTATTTAAAACAACTGAATTTTAATTTGGCTTCTCCCCTCTTAGACTGGCTGTGAACTTTAGCCATGTTGGATTCATACTAAATAAAAATGCTTGAGTAATTATTGAGCAGACTGAGAACTGAACCTGATCTTTGGCAAATGAAATCATTTTTGGTGCTTGTCTATATTTAAAAGCAAATTCTGACCAGCTTTAGAATAACAGTACTTTTTTGTTGCCTTTCAATATGTAGTGAAAATTCTTGCCATCAAAAGAAATAAATTTGTTGAAAATTTATTTTCCAGTAAGCAGGACTGCATCGGTCATAACCAAGTTAGAAGATTTGGTAGATGTCGCAAAAGTTCTTCTCAGGAAGCTAATTATTACAGTTCTAACTATTAGTTATGGATCTAGGCTTTTCTGAGATTAATGCAAAAAATACAAGATAGGGTTTAGGTTCATTCTGCAAAAATTAGTGGACGGATATAAGAGAAAACGTTTTAGGGAATAAATGGACGTTTTTTTTTTTCCATTTTTCTACAAGAGCACTTTTCTGGCTGAATATCTAAGTTTATGCATATTTTTTCGGAACATAATGTTAAACCTTAGGAATAATAAATAGGTTAGGTTGATGGATGGAAACAGATTCAGAGAGCTTAAAAAAATAAAACAACAGGATTTATTTCTTACCTGTTTCGGCCCGAGTCCCGGAATCCTTTGGCAAAGGGGTTGCGATCAATCTTTAGTCTGGTGATCTGCACAGACAACAGACAGAACAATGTAAAATGAACTTCAGCAAGGTTCTTCTATTATAAGGTATTTCTGTTGATGCACTAAAAGAATCACTATGAGAGTTGATTCCCTTTGTTTATCAAATGGTCTCTTAAAAACCTTTGAATATGCAAACTGAATGATTAAAAAAAGGACGTGCTTACCTGCTGATTTTGGTAGGCAGTGACGGTTGTAAAGACGGTCTCAGAGAAGCTAAAGGTCTTAACTCCCTCCCCGCTTGGAACCGGTTTGTTAGCAGACAGTTCACTGCTGAAGTCCTTCCTGATGATGTGAACACGAGGTTGATACTTGTGCATGGAGTGGAGGATGATCTGTGTGTGTAAACAAAATCTATAAGTGTGATGTACTGCAGCATGATTAAAATTCAGAGAAAATGATTTAGTCACATTGAAACATGGTGACTGAGAGCACAAGGGCAGCACATGTCTAATAAATACAGTGCTCAGAAATAGTGTGTGCTCCCTACATATGTGGTTATTTTTGTCCTAATTAAAATCTTCAGTTATATTAACATCAGATAAAAAAATCTCTCACTAAATATTTAAATCAAGAGTTGATTAAATCACATTTCTTCAAACTGAGTACAACTCTAGTAGCCTGTTTTATGCCAGACCTGTTCAATCAAGGAATCATTGAACAGAACCTTTCCAACAACATGAAGCAGGCTAAATATCTCCAAGAAGAAAAAAAAAAAAACACAATCATGCCATGATCTAAAGCACATCTGATATTATTGGGAGGATTACAAGTCAATTTTAAGGAACTGTGGTTTCAGCATTCACAACTAGCTACAGTAACATTATTCCAGGCTGCCATGGAAAATTCCTACAAGAGATGGAGTTTAAACCCCAAACAATACCTGAAGCATTACAGGCATAACACTAGGCTTAGTTAGGATAAGAGTTGATTATTCAACATTAAGAAATAGATGTAAAAAAATTGACATTGATGGAAAATGCAATGACCAAAACCACAGCTAATAGAAAACAAAAACATTTTAATCATCCCCAGGACATTTAGAAAAATATTCTGTGGACTGAGGAGATGTCTTATTACATGCGGACTAAAAAAAAAAAAAAAAACACAGCATTTTAGGAAAGGGAAACTTTAGTGCAACATGGTAATTGTAGTGTGAAAACCCTGATCGCTGTGTTTCTGCTTCCAAATAACCTGACATAGATGAAGCAACCATGAATTCTGCTCTCCACAGGAAAATCATCTGATGCTCTTCAGCGCCCTAATGCTTGCCAAATACAACAAATTAAAAAAAACAACACAAAGCACACCGAAAGGTTCATCCCTGACTTTTCCCAAAAATACAATCTAAATTAAGCTCTTAGCATGATGTTATTGTCTCTTTGATGACGTAGTATGACCATAAACAGAGTGCTAACACTCAAAAACCCTTTATTGTGGCTATTTGGGAGTAAACGTATGAAGAATACTGGACCAATATTCCCTCTTGTTTTTTCCTAAAGGGAATACATTTGTTTAATTTACTGAAACCTAAAAAATAAAAATAAAAAGTCTGAAATGGGGCAAATACCTTTTTTATAACATTCTGAATCACAACAACATTTGCCTCCATTTTACATGAAGTCTTAAGGCTTTCTAACTCATTCTTTATGATGTCAACTAGTCATATGTGACTAAACCTTATGCTGTCACGAAGCTCACTGCAGGATTATTTCACAGCAGAGCCGAGGCGTCAGACGATGTTTGCCCCAGTCTCGCCTCAGGGCCTCAGTCTGCTCTTGATTAATCTGAGGGTGAGAAAACCTCCCCAGAGCAAAACACCCCCAGTTCTTCCCTCATCCTGCTACAAGGGGGTTGGTAGGGGGGGGGGTCATTTCAAAGCACGGCCACAGGCGGAAGGAAACACCTCTGAATATCAAAAACACTACACCTCCAGACCTCAAATCACAGCTGCAGACAAGAGTAGAAATTAAGGCTGGGCAGCTGCATGGAGGCAAACTGATGCACGCTTTAATCTGCAATCCTCATTTTGGAGAGCTTGTCCCCCTCCAGGCTGTTCCAGCTCGGATTTTGCTGTCTTTCACTATACCCTGTTCTTGGATCACCTGTCAATCAGAACACTATGGGAGGAGCTGCGGTGTCTTTTTACCCGGCACAGTCCACATCGCACAAATTGCTTCCCCACAGAAAGAAATGTCCCCTGACTCCATGCCATTACTCTGGTTTCACACCATGCTACACTTTCACTCTATATGTGCTGCTTCACCTCAACCTGGTAAAATGGAACCTAGAGTTAAAGCAGTCCTCCAGTAGAAAAACAGACATAGATCTGATTCAGATTTCTATGATGTTTCTTTAACCTTTCATTTTTTTTTCTTTAATCCACAGTAACCAGAAAGCTACTGAAAAAGATGTTCCATCTCTGTTGTTTTTAAGACTTGTTTTTGTTTTTAAGCCAAAACACTTTAATGTGCTTTATTCTTATTTTATCAAATGGAGAAACATATAGGTTTTAGCGGTACACACAGATAAAGACCTTTTCACTGTAATCACAGCTGCAAGTCTTTTGCTGTATCTCTCTGTCAGCTTTCTAATTGGGTTTAGGTTTGAATTTGAATGGTTCATTCTGAAAACATGTTTTGATCAAAAGTCATGCCTTTGTTGTGGGTTTAGGGTTGTTGTCCTGATGTTGAGTGAAACTTTGCCCCAGTTCATTTTCCTGTGCAGCTTCTTACAGCTTTTCTCCCAGTATTTTTATCTCTAACCAGGTTCCCTATAACTAGTGAGGAAAGAGATCATCAAAGCATGATGCTGCCACCGCCGTGTTTGACAGAAACTATAGTAGCTGCAGGTGAAGGTTCTCCATCATCCAGGTCATAGTTATTCTATAAAAGAAAAAAAAAAAAAAAAATCCACTGGATTGTTTCCCCGTTTTGCTTCCCATCCAGGAACCTTTTTCAATTGAAATAGTCAGGAATGGCGTTGAGTTCGAGGTTTTATACAGTAACCCAACAAAGCCTTGCTTTTTGTTTTAAAAACATGCATATTGGAACAGAGGAAGGGGTCCACCAATTTGGAATGTGGGTCGTTTGGCTTCTTCTGTTAGACTGCAATACCCCATACCCATCTAAATGTCTGAAAGGTCAGTGTTAAAGGGGATTGTTGGCCTGGCTGAATAGACGAGGTCCTCTGCTCTCCTGTACAGGGCTGGGGCTGCAATGATAACATGAAAGGAATAAACCAATTGCTGCATTGTAGGTTTTTGAAAGCTGGAACCTGAGTCCACCCCCTCTGTTTAAGGTTGGTTTTTCTTTCTTAACATAGATGGCTTCCTTCACGACTCTCTCAGACCACCTATTTTCTTTTTCCAAAATGTGAACATTCAGGTCCTCAAAAGAATGTCCTTTGTCTATAAGGATGATGTACTGCAGAGTCTTGTCTGGAGGAGGTAGATCTTCTGTGTTGGGCCATGCATCTGTGGAGAGGTTGTTTGGTTTCTGCAATATAAAGATCAGAGCATTCCTCACTGCACTGAACTGCATACAACACTCCGCTCTGGTTTGAGGGTTTTGTCCTTAGGATGCACTACATCCTAAAGAAAAAAGGATGTAGTGCATCTTAAGGGCGGAAACAATTAGTTCGATGCTATACATCAATATCGATGTATTGCAGCTGCATTTGTAAACAAAGCATACTGCTCTGTATCTTAGCCCACATTTATTTTATTTTTTTTGTCTGATCAGAACAGAGGACTTTCGTCCACTTTCTGTTTTTACTTCATTGCTTTCGACAAACCGACTGACAGGTTTTCACATTGCATCTCGTTGTCGTTTCTTTAGCTTACTGGAGGTGGTTTTGAGCTACAACAGTCAGCTTTGCATGTTGTTTAACGATTTTTGGAGCAGCTGGACTGTCGTATGATTTTGCTTCATTAGTACCCTATCAACCAAGAACTGGACTGACAACTTTGAGGTAATCCTTCCCTCCAAGCCCTGCAGCATCGCCTCTATGCATGTCCGCTTCAGTGGATTTCCTGGGTTGCTACCTGAGTTCGAAGGCTGACTTGTCTTGATTCTTTTGTAGTTTTGTGTTTCACCAGGTTCCCCGTGCACATTTGTGTTTCATTAGTTGCCTTGCCCATCTCATCACTTACAGGATGTAGAGATGTAGGTGAATTTTCTGCTGTTTTCAACAGAGCTCCTCCAGCATGCTGCCTACTCCATTAACCTAACTGGAACTTTTCAAATTGTATTCCCTCCAACAAAATGCAACCTTCTCAACAAGAACACTTTTTAATTGAATTGATAGTTGTCCTGTAAATAGATAATCCCACCCCTGTCACTCCTCCACAATTATCATGTGGAGTATTCAAAGCTCGGGATAATGTTTTTAAATTTAACCCTTTTATAAACCTCTCCACCCCTGTCTTCCTACTCTTCACAGTGCTTATTATTTGCTAACCTTATTTAGCAAATCTTTTTACGCCTTCACAGAAAAGATTTATTCTCATATTAAATTGCACATATATACTAAATAGGTGACATATGAATGCAACTGATTCAGGATTTTCTACTGCACAAATACAAACCTCATGTTTCACATTTAAATTAGTTTCATCCTATAATCCACATTTTTGCAAAGAAATATTCTGATTTCTTTTCCTTACGAAATTCAGCATGAAAGATTTTAAGTATAAAGCCAATAGAAAAACTAAAACAAAACAGAAAATGGCTGAATAAATGAGGTGATACGAAGTAAAAGCAGATGCTACAGTCTCTGAACTCTAAACAAATGACTCAGGGTGCAGCCAGGGGACAAAAGGCTGTCAGTCATTCCAATTAGATTAAATTAAAAAGAGATGTTTTCATTTTTTGGGGAGATAATCATGTCCCTTCCGTCCCCTTTGAAAGGCGTCAGGGATTTGGGATCATGCATGTTCTTATAACATGTTGTAGTTAAAGCAGCTTAATGACCTTAAGAGATCAGTAATTGAATGAATTTCAGAGTGTAGATGGACTGATTAAAGTTCAGCAGAAAAGAGAAGAAACTTAGACTGTTGGCTCATAACTATGAGGGCTAGAATACATCATATTGAGAAAAAAAACAGGATAAAAAGAGACATTTCTTACAGGCCAATTACATGATTTTGATGGAGTATGGGCAGATGATCAAAGCTATATTTACTGGGCAATTTTAAATGATCTCACACAACAGTGCAGATATGTTACAATGCAAAGGATCATTAACTGTAAAGAACAAAAGAAAGAAAAAAAAAAAACTTGGTTCTAGTCTGGCTTGCTTTGGAGTTTTATTAGATTTTCCCATACAGCAGAGAAGAAGAAAATATGTGACAGAAGAGAGAAATAGCCATGAGGGTGACCAGTGCATACAGGAACACAATTAACTTTAAGAAATAAACGAGACAACAATAAAACACGTGGTGAACCTCAGTAACTGTTGGAACTTTACAAATACATATATATGTTTACATTAATCCTGATGATTTTAGTCTATAGCTAAATTATAACAGGATGTTTTGTTCAAATATCTGGAGTGAATGTTTGATTTCTGGTTCCCTCACTGAATTTTATTGCCACACTCTCAGAATCCTCCTTAGCATTAGTACTACTGCCAAGCAGATGTTTGAAAACTAGGAAAAAAATTAATATTAAGCCTTTGGTTTGTTACTTTTTTCTTCTTTTTTTGTGTGTGTTTTTTTAGTCGTTGTTGTTTTTTTTTTTTAGGAACCATATCAGACTTTATGCTCAATACCACACTTTTATAAAACCAGCAAAAAGAAATGCCTTTTCTCTGAATTCCTCCACACATCAGTACAACAGCTGCACTCATCCAATCACCATTCAATCTTTTTCAAACAAGGCTAATTGTTATTTTTTTCATGATGTTTTAATTTTTTTGTGTGTCTCTAAAATCCTGCTTTAAACAAGGCTTTTTAAAAAGGGAATCTTTACTTATTGATGCATCATATTTTTTTGTTTTTGTTTTTTTCCCCCCAACTAAACAGGCCAAGTTTCAAAAACATCATCTAAGTACCCTATTGGCTGATATAAAGAGCTCAGCTGTAAAATGTGGTAACCGAATAATGACATGTAACCATTGCATTACATGAATCAGTAATCTATTAAAAATATTGACTTATTTTCTAATAGGGGAAAACAGGGGAATACGTTGATTTAAAAGTATTTGGTATTTTCGGTAATATTTTGTTAGAAAAATGGGTGGAGTCTGTTTCCTTTTAATTGTGCAATGCAGCTTTTAGCTTGTGGGTGTGCCTTCAAATCTTCCACAGAATCTCGGTCTAACAGAGTCACTGGTTGATTCTTGCCAGCCAGAACAAGACGACCTTTTGCCATCAGGACATCCCCAACAGAGTGCTTCTGCTTTCAATGTCTGATGATTCAGTATTTACTGTATGTTTTCTGTTTAATATGATGCAGTCTTTTTTATGGAACTTCCACCCATACAGAAAAAATTAACAACTTCCAAGACGTATCGTTTCATTCTGCGCCTAAACCCTCACTGAAAAAATCTGAGACTTGAACAGCGGCAAAGAAAAGGAATCGCTTCCTAACCAGTGACCACATGTAATTACAGATGTCACTGCTGAGCTGATGTGATAATCTGCAGAGACATGAGAGAACTGTGACCTTTTTCAGAACACATGGGTGCTACCATTTTGTCACAGCACTGGAAATGTCTTCCTAACGGCGCCATTAAAACATGGTGTTTTCCATCCCAATGAATCATTTGATCAGGCTAAATCTTCACACAGCACCGTGTATACTTATACAGCCTCTACTACCGGCTTTTCTTAGGATAGGCTCCCCAAAAGTCTGGAGATACTTTCTTTTTTTATAAAGCTAAAAGTGTGCTGGTGAAGATTCTCAGTCATCCAGGTCATAGTCATTAAAAAAAAAAAAAAATATATATATATATATAAACAATCCACTGGACTTTCTTTCCAATTTTGAAGATGTTTCTCTTCCCATCCAGGAAGCTTTTTCAATTCAAAAAACGATAGGTCCTTTTCTCTATATCCATTTTTTTAATGAAGGACATTTTTCCTGTGTTTTCCTGAGTGCACTTTGTTGCTTGTATGCATTCATGTCAGGTCAGTATGCAGTCCTTTTTGAATTAAAAAAGCTTCCCGGATGGGAAGCAAAACTTCTTCAAACTTGGAAACAAAGTCCAGTGGATTGTTTTTAACTTTAATTTTTTTGGGAATAAAGCTAAAAGTTAGAGTGGCTCAAATTATCCTGAGCTATCGCTACAGCTGTGCTGCTATAGTCTTTGTCTGCCGGAGGACATAGGCAAGTGGATGTTTACTCCACCGCTGCTCATCCAGAGGGAGAAAATCCTGTAAAGGGAATAAATGGGTGCAGTGAGCTAGTTAGAATAGATACAAAATAATTGAAACCAATGTGACTGTATGATTTAATTGAAGTGTCTCTGTAAAGTTGCTGGATATTACATGTATAAATAAACTGAACAGACCTGAGTACCGTATGTTTGATTACTGAAAGTAATAAAATGCAGTTACAACCACACCTTGACTGGGACATTAGTATATACTGAGGATTGTTCCCTTTCAAAATATCATTTTTTAATGAAGGACATTTTTCCTGTGTTTTCCGGAGAACAGTTTGTGGCTTGAATGCATTCATGTTAGGTCAGTGTGCGGTCCTTTAATTTGGCCCAGGACTCAGTTCTGACTGCCTTAACCTAACTTGGACACGACTGTAGCAAACCACCTCTGAATGTGGGCGGATCTGCTTCTCCAACCAGCCTGGGTCCACTCACAGCTGTAATCAGTTCACACAGGATGTTGTGTGATACTGAATATGAACAGGCCATAATTGTCTTGGTTAACAAAGCCCTAAATTTCTCCGTTTTGCCTGATTAGATATTTGAAGGCAGTAAATAAAAGAGACGACAATTTTACTTGTGCATACAGTTAAAATCGCACTTATGAAACCCACATTATCTGTTTAGATTAGGAAAGAACCACTAAGAAATCTACTTCAGATGACTACCTTTGTTAAGAACTTATTGCAAGCAAGGCAATAAATCAGGCATATTGAGGTCAGACTTCAAGTTTTAGCTGCATTGCTGCTTGAGTGAAATACAAATCTACTTCAGCCATTAAGTTCCTTTACCCGAACCGTTTTATAACAAAATCCTTGTGCTGTGAAGGAAATAAATATTAAGTATTAAATTCAGGGCAGTGGTTCAAATTCCAGACTTCTAATATGTTTCCCGTATAATACACAGACTTCAAAAAGACAGAGTGTGGGAGGGCAATATGTGGTACAGAAGACAGAAAATCGATTTTGAACGAGTCTCATGGCTGCGTGAGTCATGAAAGCATCGAGTTCATGAAGGATCCTTTCAACTTTCCTTTCATGCAAATGTATCAAAAAAAAAAAAAACTTTCCATCCAAGAATGGCTGCACCGCTTCAGAAAAATTTCATTGCTCCAGCAGCATGAAGGGATGTGGAGCTCAAAGAATGAAAATGAAGATCACAGCTTGAACATTCAAGTGTAAAGAATGTGGCTAATGTGATAAAGTTGATATAAACATCAAAAGGCGTTGCAGAAATAATCTAACAGAATATAAAAAAAGCTTTGTGACATTCCCTGTATTTCATTGAGACAGTAAATTATTGTTTTATTGCTTTATTGATCAGAACACTAATTACATGTGAATTACAATGTTCAAATAAGAATCTCCACTTTGCATTGTTACAAAATAAAATTATTATATGCAGTAAATCAAATTAACTTGAGAAAGGCCTGACCTTCTTATTCTTACTTTGCACACAGTGCACAGCTATTTAAAATATGTAAGTGTTGATGGTGTTTCTGGAGGAAAAAGACCTTAAGTTTGCTATTTTCAGCATTACTAAAAAGGTCAGCGATATAAGGAGGTATTTAGAAGGAAGCAGTATTTTTACATGTTGAGACTGTCTAGTTTAGCAAAGTCCTTGTAATATTATTTTTTCACTTTCATTCTCTGTCATTGAAGATGCTGGCAGTATTTTATATTATCAGAAATCATTTATGATTTTATAGACTTATAATTCTATGGAAAACATGAACAAAGTTGTTTTAATAAGGCTAGTATGTTAACTCTGCTAATTTGTTATATAAGACACTGGATAGTTAAAGATACCCGTTTTCTAATCAATTCTACCTGTTTTAAAACATAAAAAAAAGTTTTAGTCTCACTTCTCCCCCAAACAAGCAGCATGATGAGTGATCTGTTCCCAATAAATAAACCATATATCTTTAACTGTCCCCATTTTTTCTCTCCATTTCAAAAAAGAATAGCATAACTGTTGATGATGTATGGATAATAATCAGGTGTCTGGTTATATGAGGAGAAACTGCTAAGGATGAAGTTTAGCTGAATGAGTGAGGCTGCATGGGATGCCGTCACCCGTCTCTATTTATTCACTGGATTGGTGATTGCCCGTTGGTAGTACATGGTGGAGTGAAGTCACCGGCTGCCATATTGGTACTCCGCAGTTAAACCAGTCGCAATGTAAACAATACGTTTGCTACAGCATCGAACAACAATGATTTTCTCGTTCTCAGGTGGGCTTAAGACTTTTAAAATAAAGATACATTTATCACTTTACATACACTTGCTGTCTCATACACGGCAGAAATGATGTGGAAATAAGTAAAAATGTCTTAAATCTAGTGTATTTACCCTTAATTTGAGCAGGCAAGATGATTTGCCAATTGAAAGACTATTTTTACTCTTAAAATCAGATAATTAGATAATATGTGCTTTTAATAAAACAATGCAGTTGCTTTTTCTTATTTTAAAAGTAAAACTATCTTGTTCCATTGGCAAAGTATCACACTTACCTCCTCCATTCGAGACAAAATGCACTTATTTTAAGAAAAAATGGCTTATTTAGATTAAATTTATTTTTTGCAGTGTAGCATAAGTAGATTAGTAATTTTTGATAAAAAAGATAGGCACATTACATTGCATGGTCACTATGAAGTCTATAAATCATGTAATGTAACATATTATACAAATCCATCAAACCAAAATTAATGTGTTTATGTAGTATAATAATAATAATACAGATTTGCTAAAATTGCTAAAGTGATCATGTACATGTAATATACATGTATTGATAACATTGTTATGGCAATTACATATTACAAATCATTTGAACATTTTACATCAAGACTGAATTACAAATACATGTCTATTAATGCTATAGTATTTTCCTATTTGCAAATTGTGCATGCATGATGCCTTATATTTTTATGTTGTGCCTGTGCATTAGTCTTTAAATCTGACATAGATTTACAATTGAGCTAAATTACTGAAACAATTTGATAACTCTTCAGTTTCTACACTAGCAAAATCATATTTTGTTACAGCAAGAATCTGATGGTATGTATAAACACAAACAAACACAAACACACACATACACTAACCAGTGATTGAATGCCTTTAATGATATAACTTACACATGTAGTGTTAATTCACATTCAAATATACATATTATACATTTGAAATATGAAAAAAATATATAGCCAAATTGTGTTTCATACTATACTATAGGGTACATGGGTGTATATATGGATTTTCTTAGTTAGTACATTCACTGACAGTAAAATTACCTTTGAAACATCTTCCTAGAGTCAGGAAACAGCTTGTTTTTGCAGCAAAATGAAACACACGTACGCATTTTAGTGAGAGTGGGGAGTAGCAAGATGGCGGCAAGTGACTTCCCTTTTTTCGGGCTATCAGCAATCCAGTGAATAAATAGAGATGAGTGGATGCAGTGTGCTTTGAGAAGGTGGATAGCTAGCTAACCTGTTAGCTACAAATAAAGCAAATATACCTTAGTTTTCTCCTCAGTTCCCTTCCTCCTGATTACGTTAGCAACCACACATGCAGCATATAAACCTGCAAGTAAGAAACATGTTTTTGTTTTGTTTTTGATCAACTCCTTAGCAATGCCTCTACAAAAGACTAATAGCAGGGTAGCTAAATGGAGAATTTGAAAGTAAATTAGGCCTTAGATGCTAAGTTTTGGGGCACAGTGATAGACAACAATGATCCTTTCTATTATTCACTATTTGATCCTTTTTGGGACAGAATTAAATTTTATAATTATGATTTCTTACAGGTGTGTAAGATGGTAAGATCAATAAGATGCTTTTCTGGCAAAGATAAAACTCTAAAATCCAGCTAAATCGCTGATCAGAATTTTTCCTTTAAAAAAACAATCTGTACCTTTAGGAACTTCTTGCAATTCTGAGGTTTATTTAAAATTAAGACCTTTTTACATTACTTTTTATCAAGACATTTTACAGAAACACTTCCCTATTTTTTTTACTACTGTAGTGTGGAATGAATGAAAGAAAACTATGCAAACTAGAAAGAAAACATCTTTATCAAAATATATTTTGAGAGTAACTTTGGTGTTTTTGTAAAACTCAACCTGAGTTGAGTTTTACAAAGTGAATTCCTTTAAAATTTGTTTCACAGATCACATTCTCTTTTCTTCCAGCTGAATAAAAACTCTTTCTTCTGACCAATAATAATGGTGAAGCTAACGTCTCTGCAGACCAGTAGAAATGTTTCCTTGCTCCTTATTCCAGAGGAAAGATGTTAGCTGCAATTTTTAAATACTGCATTTTGTTCAATTTGTTTTTTTGCTCTCTGTGTGTTTTCCAAAAGTGAAATATGGTTCCATTTTCATGTCAAGGCTTCTGCTGTTTGAAGCTTTTTAACTGTTGCTTTCACTGTAGATTTATATCAGTAGCTATTAAAGCTGTTATTAAGTTAAAAGAATCAATGAAACAGGAAGTTAAAGATAACTAAAGAAATTTGATTCACTTGAAGAAAAAAAAAGATTAAGCACTGTTTAATTTTCAATAAATTTAGGGCAATTCTTTACATGTTAAAATAAAAAAAATATATAAATTTTTTGTACAAGATTTTTCATTTTGAGGATATCCTATATTGAGGGATATGGGCGACAAAATACAATAAATAATAAATATAGTATTAAGTGAATAGTGAATATATAATAATTCAAACAAATGTACCATGAAATAAATAAATGTAAAACTAAATAAACACGTGCCATTTAATGTACCTTTAAATAATTAAAAGTAGCCTTACATGATTAAATCTACTATTTATTTATTTAACACATTATTAGCTAAATGTACCATTGCATCATGAAATATCAAATAAATTTCATTTATTTATGTCAAGGTTTCTGAGCAGCAAACTCATCATGAAATGATGTCAACTATATATTATGCTATATTTATTTTTTTATGATTTTGTCCCCCATTAACCTTCCATTGTCCTGCTGGAATAAAAGAAGAATTTATCTGAAAGCTTTTTGCACATCTTTGCAGGCAGCTGAGCAGAAACTGATGCATGATAGAAATAAAGGCAGTTTTCTTACATGGCCTTGGTCGTCCAGCTCATTGTTGGTGAGCTTGAGCTTGTCGAAGCTGACCACCTGCCTCATCCAGGTGTCTCCTGAAGCCAGCGAGTCTGGATGGATGTAAACTCGCGGCGGCACCGGAGAATCAGCATTTCCTGCTACCATCCACTTGGAGCTGTGATAAACATACCTGCAGGAAAAACAGGACAACCCCACAGTGAGCACCTGGATTTACAACTTTGTTACCAGCGAGCCTCAATTTTGCATGATATAAAAATCGGTTAATAAACTGAATAAATCCAAAATTTACTTTATTAAAATCTACCTTTTATTCTTTATCAGATTCTTTCAGATAAATTCTTCTAATGATGTTTAGCATTCCCTAATCACCTTCTGTTTCCAGGACTCTTTTCGGATCACCGATTGTTTGTTTGATCCCTCTGTTGAGAAACGCTGAAAGGTCTCTGAGTTTGTTTTTCTCTAAGGAACAAACTCCAAATGCGGAGCTGCGTTGCCACAATAATGATTACAAAAACTCATCCTGCTGTTTCTTCAGACCACTTAAAACTTCCAGCAAGTCCAAGTTAAAATATCCCACATGAAATCCCATCTTAGCTGCATAGCTTCAATTAAGTTTAGTCATAATATTTGATGATGTTGTGCATGATTTCTGGTACAATGGGGAGTTCCACCCATTAAACAGCAAGAGAATGGGAAAAAAAAGAAAAGGAAAAGTTTTGTTGGTGTTAGTTTAGCAAAAACAAAGGATTGAGGCTTCATTTGATATCTTAGTGCAGAGAAAAAAAAAGAAGAGGGGAAGAAAGAAGCAATTAAAGGGAAAAATAAATGTATGGTTGTAGAATGTGGAGTAAAGCAAACGGATCTTGTGGAGAGGGAAACTCAAAGAGAGATAAATACGGTAGAAGAAATTAAAGGAGAAAAAGGAAGTAAAATATGGTTGAGAGTATGTGAGAGAGAGGGAGAGAAATAGAGAGACTAGGGTGCACAGCTGTTTGCTTTTAGTCCTGGCCTTGCACTTGGTTGAAAGTGTTTTATCTCCAGGGTTTCTGCCAAAGTCATCACTCAGTCCTGAAACATGGACAGGACTCCCATTTGGTCCTTTTGTCACAGCCTTCGAAAGCTGCACCGCCCTTTTTAACACATCTACACTTCAGAGACAAAAATACACATTATGCCACAAAAAAACAAACAAAACTAACAAAAAAAAAAACATCAAAAAAGGAGAAGTCATGCAAAGACAGTATTTCTGATCCTGAGAGTCACACTCCTTCAGACTGGCATATCGCTTATATAGCTTTGAGTTAAAGCAGCCAATGTAAACTTTTTCACACTTTGCTGCGCAACAACCACACACTCAGTGTATGTCACTGGGTTTTGCCATGAGCAACAGAAAGCAGGACACAATTAATTTCAATCTGAAAAACTCACATGGAGAGAAAGGACAATTAGAAGAAATTTATTGATACAATTACTTATTCTTTGACGCTCAGACCTCGGCAGGAAACATAGCGCTGAATTTTGACAGATATGCATGAACAGGAGCAAAGAATAGGGCTGTTCCCCCCCAGGCCTGAAACTGGTGGTGGAGTGGAGATAGATGAAGCTGGTCAGTCTGTAGACTGCTGGTTAGGCGGTCTGCTGAGCTTTATGGGGAGATCCATTGGACTGCTTGAGCTGATACTAGAGCTTCACTCAGGGACCTGGAAGATGGAAGTCCAGCTTGAATAACACAGGTTAAGAGAACCTGTCCATGATGAGCAAGCATGGAGCGACAGTGGAGAGGAAAAACTCCCCATTGGGAAGAAACCTCTGGCAGAACCAGGCTCAACATGCCGGGCATCTGCCGACCCACTTGAAATAAAATGCGGAATGCAGTAAGAGTCCGAAGTTTTAGCTATGATGGTGGAGGAGGGGCTGAAGGTGGGTAATATAAAGCAAATATTGAAACATGTGACTAAGGAGCAACGTACCAGACAGCTCAGAGTCAGGAATATTTAAAAATAGTTAGGATCTAACACAACATCCAGATATATTAGATGGAAATATTCATTTATTTACATTGTTTTAATTCATCCTGCTAGTGTATTATTTTTGTGTTTCAAGCTCAATTTGTTATCATATAGCATACCAGTATATATGTACTGTAAATACATTGTGTGACCGGGATTACGTCACTGCGCATTCATACAGTTTGTCAATAAGCCGAAGCAGTAGAAGTGAGGGACTATGTAATTACCAGAATAGTTGTGAAAAAAGATATTTCAAAATATAAAGTAAAAAGGAGCACGAAGATGTTTGATTACAAGAGGGGTAAAACTTGCGAAACTGTGAAAACGGTGATAGATACTGTATGTGCATCCATGTCCTAGTTACTATAATATCTAACATAAAAGATCATTTGTTATCTTCCAGTAACTTCAGGTAGTTTAGCAGTACTGCCAATAGATGGCGCGATGTCTGTTTACGTTGGCTCATCGTGTCTCGTTGCTCAGAAAAGATTATGAGGTTCTAAGGTAAAACCTACCTAAACAAGAGCATTGCTCTGATCTGAAAGGCAAAACAGAAAGAAAACTTGCAGAAAAGAGCTGCATGGTACCTCTAGAGGAGCTTTNATCTCATTTACCTACTCAAATTAAGGGTAAATACACTTAATATAAGAAAATTTTACTTATTTCTAGACTGTTTTTCTAGTAAGAAAAGACAATTAGAAGAAATTTATTGATACAATTACTTATTCTTTGGCGCTCAGACCTCGGCAGGAAACATAGCGCTGAATTTTGATAGATATGCATGAACAGGAGCAAAGAATAGGGCTGTTCCCCCCCCAGGCCTGAAACTAGTGGTGGAGTGGAGATAGATGAAGCTGGTCAGTCTGTAGACTGCTGGTTAGCGAGACGGTATGCTGAGCTTTATGGGGAGATCCAGTGGACTGCGTGAGCTGATACTAGAGCTTCACTCAGGGACCTGGAAGATGGAAGTCCAGTTTGGATAACACAGGTTGAGAGAACCTGTCCATGATGAGCAAGCATGGAGCGACAGTGGAGAGGAAAAACTCCCCATTGGGAACAAACCTCTGGCAGAACGAGGCTCTACATGCCAGGCATCTGCCGGACCACTTGAAATAAGACGCGGAATGCAGTAAGAGTCCAAAGCTTTAGCTACGATGGTGGATGAGGGGCTAAAGGTGGGTTGAAACGGGGTCATCTGAATTAATTCACACTGCGCACCCACCGCCTGCGCGCCAGCAGACGAGTTGCCGATCGGAGGCCTTTTAAGATAAACTTTTGATACTGATTGGCTTTCGTGGAGGTGTGGTTCAAAGCTGCTTGGCTGTGTTGCAGGCGGATGAAAGCCAGTAATCAGTTTATTCAGTTGAACCCCCGCCTAGGCTCCATAAAGCAAATATTGGAACATGTGACTAAGGAGCAACGTACCAGACAGCTCAGAGTCAGGAATATTTAAACATAGTTAGGATCTGGTGTATCTGCTGGTGTATTATTTTTGTTATTTTTGTGTTTCAAGCTCAATTTGTTATCATATTGCATAGCAGTTTACATATATTTACCGTAAATACATTGTGTGACCGGGATTATGTCACTGTGCATGCATACAGTTTGTCAATAAGCCAAAGCAGTAGAAGTGAGGGACTTTAGAATGATCAGAATAGTTGTGAAAAAAGATTATTCAAAATATAAAATAAAAAGGAGCACGAAGATGTTTGATTCCAAGAGGGGTAAAACTTGCGAATTGCAACTGTGAAAATGGTGATAGATATGTGCATCCATGTCCTAGCTACCATAATCTAACATAAAAGATCCTTTGTTATCTTCCTGTAACTTCAGCTAGTTTAGCAGTACTGCCAATAGATGGCGCCATGTCTGTTTATGTTGGCTCATCGTGTCTGGTGTTGAGGTTCTATTTAGGCTCAGAAAAGATTATCAGGTTGTAAGGTAAAACCTACCTAAACAAGAGCATTGCTCTGATCTGAAAGGCAAAACAGAAAGAAAACTAGCAGAACAGAGCTGCATGGTACCTCTAGAGGAGCTTTAAAGATCCACAGCTTAGGTGGAACAACCACAAACTGCAGTTTGCTCTACAAATATCTATGCTAAGTTATGCTTGAAAGGAGTCCTATGAAGTCATCCAGGGGATGTAGCATAACATTGAGCAAAGTCCTCTCCTCAGATCAGAACAAAACTAAACTTTTAAAAATGAACCCACATGTAAAGGTCCCGTCACACCTTGACGATTTAATCAGTGTATGCCTTGCGTAAGAAAAATCTGACATACGTTGGATAAGTTATGAGCACGCTGAAACACGCTGGCACACATCGACATACAGTATGTACGTCCAGATTTTTGACGTACGAATTTCCCAACATATGCCGGCGTATGCTCATACATGAACCGTAAGTTACAGGTAAGTTATCTGATCGTTGACATACGTTAAGTGAAAGTTACTCAAAAGTTGTGGCGTCTAGCTTATCCAAAACTTATGAGTAACTTGTGTATAACTTATGTGTTAACTTATCAACAACTTGTCTTCAACGCATATCAACCTAACTGACATGTTCCAGACGACCGCTAAACGTGTTTCTAACGTACAGCTACTGTTTAAGCGTTTTTGTATAAAAGGGGGTTCACATGAGGAAACCATCAGTACTCCTCCAGACTTCAGATGTTCCACTAGAGATGAAGGATCTGGCAAACCTGAGATGGGAGTACATACTAGCTGTCCTCCAACATCAGCATGATCTCATCAATTTGACTCTGTTCCAGTTATAGGGTGAGATTGAAGGTGAGTATGATGGATCCTGTATTCACGCCCATGGCCACGATCAACAAACTTCCTAGCAGGCATAACGCTGAATCTGCTGTGACTGCAAACCTTTCCTTTCTTTTTTTTTCTTTATTTCTTTATTCTTTTTTTTGTTTTGTTTTTTGGGGCAGGTGGATAAGTTAATACTGCGATCAAAGAAATCTTTTTATGCAGACCAGGTGCCTGCAGGTGCATTGCTGCCCCCTCAGGATACTGGCTTGTGACATTTCATGGGCGCTGCTGTGCGTTATGCATAAGTTAGGCTGTCATTAGACATACGTTCTGGACTCATTATAAGTACGCTATGTATACGCCCAAAAATGAAAAAATACATAGAAAGTCCAGTGTATGCCAGCGTTTTAGGATATTATGGGATGTCAGGCATATGCTGGCTAAATCGTCAAGGTGTGACAGGGGCTAAAACGGGATCATAAAATGGCAGCACCCATAGAAAGACCCTATCTGAGAGGAACGGAGGTCAGATTTCTCCTGAGTAACCTGTTAGAGGCTGACTTGAAGCTGGGGTGAAGGTCTACCTTTCAGCAGGAGTTAGACCATGAGTCTAGATTGAAGATTTAAGCTCAGCTGTGTGCTTTCATGCAGATACAAATTTTATTCAACATCTACATAAAGTTTTGGGAATCTATGTTCACAGACTTTCTTCATACAGAGTCTAATTTTAATCTAAAAAGAAAAGTAATTTTAGTCTCTAGATGTGTAAACATGGTGGAGCCGTACCCCAACAAAGCAATAAAAAGCAGAGCTATAAATCCATGAAGCTTAGCTATAATTGCAGTGGGAGAGTTTATTCAAAGTATTTACTCAGGGGGACTAAACATAAATAAAAAACACTAGATTATTATCTGTGCTAGATATTAAAAACAATCCCTTGTCACTTTCCTTTAACTTTAAAATGTTTGGCTTCTACTGATATCCAAGTAAAGTAGACTCAGCTTTGTGTTTTTAACATAGAATAGGGAGGTAAAAGCTAATGGATATGAACACTTTTGGCCAAACAGAGAAAAGGTAAACCAGGCGGCATACTTGTGATGTGCAAAGTTCACCGCACCTCTCAGAACATTTTTCCTTCAACATGTTCCGATGTATGCTTTAAACCACACAAACATAAACATAAATGGATGTAAACATGAG
Source organism: Cyprinodon variegatus (assembly GCF_000732505.1). Lineage (NCBI taxonomy): Eukaryota > Metazoa > Chordata > Actinopteri > Cyprinodontiformes > Cyprinodontidae > Cyprinodon > Cyprinodon variegatus. The sequence continues at coordinate 254,953 of NW_015151175.1, forward strand.
CTACATATAAAACCAGCCTTTATCTGCAGCCCAGAGAGACTCAGGCGTGACCTCTGAGAGAGAGGTTTCCTCAGAGCAAGAATATAAGCTACCGTTTAGAGAAAGTGCTTTAGTTCATTTCCTTCATCTTTAATCATTTTGTTTTCATATTTTGATAGCACTTGGGAGTAAATAAATCCCTGTTTTGGTTTAAGTGTATTAATCTAAGAAAACTTATTTGATCAAGCTACTGTACATAAAAAAAAACATTTTTTCATTTACAAAATTATATGTTACCAAATAACATTAAAACTATACCACTTAAAACAAAATGCAATTTTAGTGGTAAATTAATAATAAAGTGTTACCATTCTATGATGACTCTCTCTATATATATATTTGTAGATGAGATTCTAGAACCGGCCGCATTAAAGCATAAAGAGAATATAGAAACAACTGTCTAAGATCATAAGAGGGATGATGAGTGAGGTGTTAAGTGTAAATGAGAAAAACAATCATATAAAAGATATAATCCAAGCGCCAACAATGCATAAATCAAGAAGGAAGCGACTGACTGTGTGGGATATTGAATTAACTTTAACAGACTCCCCACCCTGCAGACAATAGCTTACAGGAATTTAAATTATCTGCACCATTTACTACTAAACGCATCCATTATGTTGATTTCTCCCAGCATGGCTTCCCCCACAGTGAAACAACACACACAGACTCTATGAGTAACTTCCTGTTGAAGCAGAGGCTCATGGGAGTTTTAAGGGAAGAGTATACTGAGCTGATTGATGCCTAAACAAACACTGAGGGTGTTATGTGAAGTCTGCTGTGACAGATTTACTCAATAGTTGTATTAGGAGCTTAAACGCTACTAATTAAAACGAAAAAGCGCCACATGGAGCATTGACTACTGACTAATTTCACTGCTTTTGGTTAATATATATAAATATTTTTCACTTCATTTCGCATTTCAAATCTGTTTACTTTTAGCTGTGCCAAATTGCAAGCCTGTTTTTAAACAAACAGGAAGTAAAGATTTAGTAATTGATTTCAATCCTAACTTTAAAGTCTACAGATATCCACGTTATTGGTATATCTTAAATATGAAAAATGCATTATGATCCTCTTTACTGTGGCTGGTGCAGATTTTCTCATGAACACCATACTTCCTCTGATGGCTCTAAAAACAGGGAATAAGGATATAAGTTGAATTTATCTGTTGCATAAGTTGCATAAATTTGTTTTTACGAATGTGAAAACAAATGTGAAAAAGTTGTAGTCATTTAGCGAAAGAATGAGCATGCACATCTCATAATGATCTGCAGAGCTGAGAAGAGCCACAGATGTTTCCTGATAGCTATAATGGTAAGATTATCACCACTATTAACAGACATTTTGAATCAATTAAGGCTTTCCATAAAACCCTAAAGTGGGATTAACAATCTTTACAAACAATCCTTTTCATTTACATCTGTTTTTAGTAAAATATGCTAAACAGATATTTATCCAAAACAAATCAGTTCTGCCCATTTTCTTATCTTGAGAGAAAAATGAAAGCCTAACTCTTATGTTTTCACTGTAATGCCACACTGCTTTCTGTGAACTTTGACCTTAACACCCGCTCACAGATGCACAGGCCCCAAAAAAAGGGTGCCAGGCGTTTCTGTAATTTCCTGTTTGGAGCGCTGTTTAGGGTTAGGCTCGACGTAGCAGGGAAAGTGTTAAGGAACGAGGAAACTCTAGCCCCAAACAAGACTGGAAATCTGATTAGTCTGCTCGCTTTCATCTTTCATAAATCTGCCATCTGGTACCGGCGCGATCAATAAAGATTGGACTTTATGTGACACTCTTACTGGACAGATGGGGATGAGAGATGAGGGAAGGGAGCTTTACAACGTCTTAGCCAGCACCAAACCATACAGCTGACAAAACTAAACATAGATATACACTCAGATTCTCTCCTTATTATATTACCACACTCACAAACACACAGAAACACACACATGTAGCTCCAAGTAACTGGTAAAAGTGAGTTTTAGTCTGGCATTCAGTGGGTTGAGTTTGGGCTGGATATTGAGTTACCGTACTGATAGAGTGAGCGTTCTGGGTTCAATGATTTGCTCCAGCTCGTTAAAAAAAAAGTCCAAAAAGCTGGGAGAGAGCACATGTGTCTGTTCATAATTTCATATAACTGGAGACCAACTATCCACATCTCGCTCTCAGAACATTCTGGGTTACCACTAGGGTCCCTTGAAAAACGGAATCCCTCCGAATTTAGAAATAGAAGTACATTTCCCGTAATTAGGGGAAAAGGAACGCACTTTTGTCCCGTATTACTGTCAGAGCAAAAAAATAGTCAGTAAAAATCTAATGGAAAATGAAAAGAAGGGCACGTTACATACAAAACTTATGGTAAACTGTCCTGCGTTGTGACCAAAGATCTGACAACATATATGTAACGATCAAGAATACCCTCATTCTCATGTTTTTTTTTTTTTCTGTTATACAACGGTAGCCTACCGTCATTGCGTTTAATGCACAAATATGTTTACAAGTTTGCACAAGTTTGCTGCTGCACCAAAAATGTGCATCATTTATTTATTGTTTTGAAGTTAAGCAGGACAGGCTTTTGTTTAAGATACTTATTTTATTCAGCAAAGTTTGTTATTTTTTAATAAAGTGAATTGCTGGATAATGATTTGCTTTCCATGTGTTCATGTTACTCACAAATATGCATCTAATTCAATGCAGATTTAAGTCAAACAGAAAGAAACTAAATTGTGCACTGGCTTGTTTCATGTTTAGTTTTTTTCATGTGATCTCGTTCAAACCAGAAAATTCAACAAAACTTGGTTTTAGTCCTTCTTCATGATTTACGTCATTGGTCAAAGGATATTAACATTAGCCCACCTTGCTATCACAACTTCTCTCTTTTATCCAAAAAGGGGTGATTGAAACCATCAGGGAGTCAGGCAGTCATTGAGTGTTGCTGCTTGTGTTATCTTTTTTACCTATAGTGTACGAGATAAGGAAATTTTGGTAAATTAATTATGGCTAACTGCTAGGGTTGCCAACTCCATGAAAAAAAGGGGACACCTCATGTGCGTGCCAGCTGACCCGATTGCCTTTACCCCTCCTGGTGTGGTGATTTGTTTTTAGTGAAATGATTTCTTAATATGGAACGATTCCGTTTTTGAAGGGACGGTTGGCATCCCTACTAACTGCTAATGTTGCTACATCTACATGAAGCACATATAATCAGGTCAAGTTCTAACCTAGCAAGATTAAAAAAGGGGAATGAAAAGGTGTCTGAATGAACTCTAGGCCTATTTATTATTTTATTTTCTCCACAAAATGAATAAACACAAATTTATAGACAGATAAACTACATGTGTAAAAAAAGTGATGACTCCTTTAATCAGACTTTCGGTTAGGGCCTCAGTTTCCAAATTTGTGTTTAATGAATTTTCAATGTCTTATAAGATAACAGAGATAGCAATGTAGATTCTCACCAACTGGATGGAGCGTTTGGTTGAAATGGATCTTTGCTAATAACTGGGATACTACTGTTAGCTCTCACAAGGGCTGTGCTATCTTAAATTTGAAAATGTTTTGTCTTCAATCCAAGTCTGTTCACCTATTAAATTAATGAGAATACAAAATAATTAGATGATTTTAGAACATAACTCAGTGAGTAGACATTGTAATTTTGAAATCTCTATAAATTATGAAATGCTCTATATAATGGGTAAGCAAGTAAAAATCAGCGGCGTCCGAATAAATAAAATCATCAACCAGTAAAGGTCCGGAGACATTTTTAATTATACATAATCCATTACTTTAAACAGAATTTAACACTGAAATAATATTAGGTTTTTATGCATGCATGTTATACATTAACTTTTTGAATAAAAAAAATAAATAAAAAAAAAAAGAACATTTTTCCATTTTAAAATCTTAAGTGTTTTTTGAAGTAGAGAACAACAATCGTTCAGTTTGGTATAAAGACAATTTCCTTATTCACATATTCTATAAAACACCTGAACTGACCTTTTTTCTGGTTTAATGAGAGCAGTAGGCTTTATGCTGCCCTGCAAGGCTTTAAACCTGGGTTTGAATGGAGACAAAGTCATTCTCAAGCACATATCAAGGAGCTCATTTTGAGCCAAACAGAGCCTGAACATGAATTCAGGAAAATAAGCTACAGGTGTCAGTCTGCTCATCAAATCAAATTTTAAATGTTTTAAATAATGTGTCTTTAAAGAAAAAAATAAAGAGATATTTCACAGCAGGCTTGTGACACTTGTTTGTGTCCATCTAACCACGTCTTAAAGTCGTACATTTAGCAAAACGATTTTTTTATCTTGTTTTGCGATTGCTATACACTACAAAAAAATATAAAAAAAAAAAAGTATTTTTTTCTTAAAATAAGTGCATTTGTACTTGGATTGAAGAGGTAAAAGAGACATTTTGCCAGTGGAACAAGACAATTTACACTTAAAATATGAAAACACAATTTCATTGTCTTATTTCAAGTGCATATTATCTAATTATCTCATTTTAAGAGTAAAAATACTCATTCCATTGGCAAACTATCTCATTTACCTACTCAAATTAAGGGTGAATACACTTAATTTAAGAAATTTTAACTTATTTCTAGATCGTTTTTGCAGTATACCAAGCAAGATCTTCTTCTGTTAGATAATTCTTTCTTTCTTTTTTTGAGAAGATTTTACTAAGAATAAGTCCAATACTCTTTATAAGGCTTCATGAAATCATGATAAAACCAAAGGTCTAACCTAGAGTAATTGTCCTACTGCATTATTCCCTAACTTTGAGTAGAATCTTCTCTGAACAGGATTTGTAATCTGAAAGAAAACATTTGTAACAGGCATAATCTGCAGCTTTTAGTTCTGAAAGCTGAAATAGGGGCAATGATCCATGAAGCAACTCAAAGGTCCTAGCTTTTTAGCTTAGGCTGATAGGCATAAATTAAAAAATAAAATAAAAAAATTGGTCACTTTTACCAATTTCTTGGCTTACAAACCTAACCAGGTGTGTGGGTTCAGATCCATCAGGTGGTGGGTTGGCAAAAGATCCCAAACTGGGTGTTTTGAATCCATTGGTTTTAGCAGCGCTGATACGTTTAAAATTAATTAAATCTTGGTGATAGTTAAGTGAGGAAGTTTAGCAAGCAAGCAAATGGCTGCTAAGGACATTTCATGACAACACCATGAGATACTTCTACAGAGGGCCAGGCAAAGAGGGTTGATCCCAATAAAGCCCAAATTTCCAGAAGGCAGACACTGTGGAATACACTAGAGCCCAGCTCAGTTTGCAAAGCCCTGTGGTAAATTCCCCAGTCAGATAGAAAATCCTATTTAATTTTACAAGACCTTCCAGGCCTCTAAAAATCCTCCATGATGTCTTGGTTTGCTGGTGGGAGAACAGGAAGAAGCGGCAGAGCAGAACGCCGGCTGAACACTTGGTGGGAACTTTGATTTTTTTTAAGCAATAGTAAGAGAAAAGGGCAGCAGGAAGGTTATAATGGTCTGATTGCAGATGTGACACTATTATAATATCGCTTTTTTTTTTTTTTTTTTTATGGAGGCTTTTCATTTCTGCCTGATGACTGGTTTAAATAAATCTGCTTAGCGGGTGGTGGGGTTGTCTTATATTGCCTTTGAATAAACTTTATTTTCACAAAGACACAGTAAAAAATCTAACCTGCTTTAACCTCCTATGATGATATGCTAACAATATTAGCCAAAAGGAGAAGAAATCAGATTTCCTAAAACAAACAAAAAAATCAACTGACATGGAGTTTACTTTAATTATTTTTTACTCTATCATCAGTGAAAGATTTTAAGTGACCAATACACCAACAGTCATGTGATTGGACTGTGAAAGGAAGCTGGAGTACCCAGAGATAGTCAGCACATGCACGGAGACCACCTGCAAAATCCAACAACGTCCACATGGTAGAATCCTATTATAATCCCCCACATTTTGCTTAATTTCATTATTATTTACTGTAAAAATAAAGTTATATTTCTGAGTAAGTCCTTTAATTTAAGACAATTCTTTGCTGTAGTTGTTTAACGGAGAAAAGGTTCCTTTTTAAATGCTCCTTACTGTGCAAACCAACAGGAAGACCAATGCTTTGAAAGTTATCCTTTAAGTCCTCTTTAATTTCATTTTTCTTCTGTTTAAAGTCTATTTCATAGGGTGTGTGAAGGAGTGCTGGAGATATGTGACTTATCGGTATTTCACCCTGCTGCTCAGCTGGCTGAGGTCTACTACCTTCTCCTTGTCGCTCACAATAGAGACAAATTGAGCTGTTTGGAAATATTTCGGATTGTGTAACACAGTCATGGTCTGGAAACTACAAGGGCGCCAATAAGAACTATAGCAATATTTCCAAAGCTAACGATGGGAAGCTAAACTAAATTTGTTTGGGTTTGAAATGAATCCAGTATTAAATCCAGTATTACATCCAGTATTAAATGCTGTCCTCTGGAGATAAGCTTCAAACATCTTTTTGAGCTTCTTCATTTGAGTGACAAGTGCTGCTTTATAACTGCACAGCAAAAGAACATCCATTTTATTTCCCTTATTCTTGCTTTCCCTGAATCCACCCCTGCAGACTTGCATGTCGAGAGCAGACTCTGGCTCTGCTGCTCTTCTCTGTGGGATGATGAATACATTTCAATCTCCCGTCTCTGGCTCTGACTTCAGGGAGAGGCGCTGGGAGCCAGGATATCAGTCTTATAGCTTATCCAGAGAGATCCATCATACACAAGCCCTCCTCCAACACACACACACACACACACTCCTTAATCACTTTCACTTCGCTTCACCGAAGCAAAATGACCAGGATGACTTCTTTCTCTTTAGAACAGTAGTGGTGGGAGAAAAAAAGTCCCTAAAATATCCTTGTTTAATCCAAATAACGTTACGAATAACTGACATGATAAATGGCCTAAATGAGACGTGCATAACGAGGGAAAAATGTTTGCGCTAGGACTGATGTTTTGAAAATCCTCCAGGAAAAAACGGTTGTGTGTCCAGTTATAACAGCAGCGGGGGTGCAGCTCTCACCACAGAGACGCGGCTGTGCAAGATGTGCATTTAATAAAACTGAAGGCTGAGCTGACTAACAGAGTGAGGCTGACCTGATTTTCTGCTGATCAGCTGCATCTGGGGCTCTGAAGCTTTTATCGTACAGAAAAAAAAAGTTTTTGGGTGCAGTTTTGTTGTTATGTAGCCAAAAAAGCATGCATGATAACAATAGGACCGTCATGGGATTCAACACCGAAGCCAAAACGCATAAAATCCCTCTTGATAAAACAGTCATTCAGCTACAAAACTCCTGATCTGGGTTTAGAAACTTCGAGCATCATTAAAACCAAGAGTTTGATTTATGTCTGTTGACAAACAGCTCTTATAGACTTATTTGTGCATAAGGAAAGCACCTGTATCTCTTGTTGTCCACAGGCACGATGTCCATAGCAATGTAATACTGTTGATGGGGGTCCAGGCCTGCAATCTTTACTCTCATGGCTGGAAACATCCTCCTGGGTGACACACAAAAAAAAAAAACAGCAAATGCGTCAGATGCAGTGGTAATCACTGACCTTTAAAAAAAATCCAACCAGAGGTGTCAACATATTTCCGTTTATAACCTAAGTAGAAGTGTAGACACTACTGATAAAAAACGCTTTGGCTGAAGTTGAAGTATGAATTTAAGCTTTTTACACATGCTAAATTGTGCATGTATTGGTATCAGAACTACCTCAAGTATAAAAGTCAAAATAATGTTAGAATAAAAAAATGCGAACATATTAAAGAACCTCATTGGTATCACTGAGTATTAGGATGTGCTTCGTTCTTTAAAACATGGTTATGTATTCTAATGATGAAACAACTTGAAAGGAATGTAAACAGAACATTCTAGTGGAAGGTTCATGCTTTCAGGCTTAGCTGCAGGAATCTGAGTTTAAGATAGAAAGAAAAACTGGACAAGAACAGTTTGTCCATGGCTGACTTAGTAACAATTATTACTTATAAAGTTTTCTACACAATGGAATATTAATCAAAGCAATTAATCTGAAAATAAATAAGTAGCTAATAATCCTAGCTATGTTTAGTTTTAGCTTATTCATTTATTTATATTAATGAATCACAATATAGATCCTTCATGTAGCAAAGAAAACCGTGATTAAAAGAAGTAAAACGTACAATATTTGCCTCCTTTTATATAAAAAAAAAGTATTATTCAACTCAAGCTTATTCCACCTTTATACTAAATATGTATTTTTCTTGATTCATCAGCTAATGGCAACTATTTCCAGATCAACTTTACATCCAAACATCTTCAAACATTCTTCTAGAGACGTCCACTGATTTAAAGGTGTCTTTTCTTGGCTGCCGACCTCCTCGCATGTGCCTGGTTGGCCATAAGCGTTTAGTTCAAGTTCTGTTTAGTCGTTGCTATGGAAACCTTCATGCTAAGCTGCATATATATGCATACATTTTTCTTTATTTTGTTGTTCTTAACATTTTTGTTTTTTTTTGGCAACCAATAATTTGTACCACTTCCACTTCCAACCAGAATCAAATTGCCAGTGTTGATGGTGTTTTTTTTCTTTTTGTGAAAACTGACAAACCATGACAAAAAAAATTAGCTGAGGTGAAATGGAAGTAACAAGTCTATTTTTAAACTATAAGGAGTAAAACAAAAATGGTAATTGCATAAAAATGTAAGAAGCAGAAGTAAAACAAAATTATTACCCCAATAAAGTTTAGATATGAATAATATCTACTTAATGTAACAAAGTATAGTATATATAATCAATCTGAATTTGTAAACCATGTATTGCACATAAAAAATATCTTATCTGAAACATTAAATAAAAAATTTAATGAAATGCATTAAAGGGCTAAAATCTTAGGAGGTGTTTTTCTTTCCTCACTCAGGTTCCTTTACTCCTCCAAAACAACAACAAACTAAAATTTTTTACTAAACCAATCTTTGTATTTGTTGTTTTTATTTCTAGAAATGCATTTGTTCATTAATAAAATAAATTACAGGTAGATCTGTTCCAAAGCAGCATCTTTATTAGTGATAAAACCAGCTGCAAAACATATATACTTTCTAAAGGGATTTAAATTTAGGCTACAAAAACTCCTACAGCATCAGGACTGCATGAACCTGCACTTTCCACTGATTAATGTGTTGGATAAAATCAGTAGTTTTTATTTATCTTTATTTAATTCATACATGGACATGTTATATGGCTTATGTGTGCACATCCATGAATTTAAATATTTAAATGTGAGTTTTTTCTATATGTTTGTTTGCTTATCATTTTGTTTGTAGACTTTCTGAAATTATTACATAGATTCCGTCAATCGGCTCAGAAAAGTGGCCACTGTTCACTACAGGGCACTTTAAAGATAACAGTTGTGTGAATTTAATATATGAGAAGAAAAATCCCTGGATTGCTTTTCTTTTAAGTTTAACATTGTTCAATTATCGTTAAGCAGCTTTCTGATTCATCTTTTTTTTTTATTAAAAAGGGACAGAATCTCCTCTTTGTGTAACAGAGAGCAGTCGGAGTTACAGAGATCTGCAGTTTAACACAATTTACTTAAAATGCAGATTAGCCTTTTCTATTCATTGTGTATGATTAGCATGAGCAGCACAGTTGGTGCGGTTAGCGTCAGGCATGTAGAGCAGGAGGATAGATCCAATGCTCAAGAGAATGATGTTAATGCTAAACCTCACCTTTCCAAAATACTGGAAACACTTCCTAACACACAAATGTCAAAACTAAACAACTTTTCTGTTATTTCAGCTTCCTGAAAGCCTTCATAATTCAGCCCTTCTCTCTATAAACTTCTTGCACTTTTTTGCCTCTTCTAATTTAATGCAGAAACTCGGCTCATGGAAATTCCTTCCTTTGAGTCTTCCTCTCTAAGTAACACTCTCCACTGCAAAGTGTGTAATTAGTGTGACCTGGAACACTGACTTACAATTTTCTTTTAACAGCTACATTTATTAATTACACCAAAACGCAACAAATAATAAGATTTCAAAGTATCTTATGATTGCATTTTTTTCCTGCTTACATCTGATTGTGGAGACATAGGTGGGTATATAAGGTGAAAAAATACCATCCTTTAGCCTCTCCATTAGAGATATGAACTCATATTCTCAGATATGTTATTTCACAATGATAATTAGGATTATAATTGCAGCCCAACCGGTTTTCTGTGAGTTGCATCTATTTCAAAGCAGCATTTTGTTTGTCTTAGAAAAAATTGCAAAGACAAAATCGATTTATAGGCTAAAAAAGGATATAGAAGAGGTTCAAGAAGAGCAAAATATTGGCCTTTTTTTAGACTGCAAATACTTAATGCACACCTTTTGTTATATTAAACCTTTAATGACACAACACTACAACAAGAACAACAGGTGAAAATAGTTATCTAAAAGGAAAATGTGTTCTTATTTTAGGATTATGCTTCTGTATGTGATCAATGCAGACTAAAAAAACATGCCTATAAATCAGGCTTGATTGCAGTAGCCTGATCACACACACATTTTAGGAAAAAAACGTGTTTCTTCACAATATACATATCTTAAAAAAATTTTAACAAAACACTTAATTACCCCAATCATTAGTACATCTGCTGTGATTTCTTTGCACAGCTCATTTTTCACCAGCGGGACACTATTTAACTACCCTGACAACTTATTTTACAGGGTTGGTTCCCAGTGAAAGGGATCATTCTCTGCTGAATCTCTTAGGGTCATCCTGGATTTCGATTTTATGCTCTCTCTTCTCTAACTCGGCCTACAGGAGTCAGTGAACGCTCAGAAAGTATGAAGATTTTCTGTCTGGTGAAGCAGACACTGTCTATTTTATTCTTTTAATGTCTGGAGGATTTTCTCATTGAAAAAAAAATCCAGAGGTGAGTGATTTTAAGTGAGGCCACTGGATTTGTACTCAAAATCTTCTGCTCTTTTAAAAAAAAAATCCATGATTGTATAAACAGTACCAAAACTAGAATAAAAGAAGAATAGATTAGATCTATGACTGTTTTATGGTTTTCATTTAATTGTTTCTCATTTTGTTTTACCCAACATACAGTATAGGGACCAAAAAAAAAAAAAAAACATAAAAATTCTCCTAATTAAAGCTTCACTGGTGATAATAGATTCCTTCTTGGACCCCATAATGATTAGGGGCCGATATGAATATAAACAAAGAAAATAAAAAATCACAAATATAAACATGTAGTATATCAGAAACATGTAGTATATCAGTGATAAGCTAATTTCCCTTTGGAAGTTATTCTTTGAATGTTATAGAAAATTTCAGGCAATAACAAATGAATTTCATTACTCCCTGCCCACCCCTTTTTACAAAATGTCTTCTTTTTTTATTGATCATTAATATGCATTCAAATATAAACATTTATTGCTGCTTGCTTTGCATACAATTTGAAAGCAGCTTTAAACCTAAAGGGATGATAGGAAGTAATTATTCTCTATAAGATGTTAAAGGAAATAAAAGACTAACCATATCTGAGCATGCTCACCCAGTTGTGATGGAAATAATACTTTAAAAGATTAAAAATAAAATATTTAGTGGGTAGCTGGCTATTAAATAATTTATGCAATGTTATTTCAGTGATTATCAAGCAAACAGCTTTGGCATTTTTCATGAGTTCCCTATAAAAAATGAAGCACTAACACAAAGGGAGCTTAGCGGCCCTGCAGAGGCTGGATTTAACTGCTGGGCCCCCTGCACCCTGCTTCAGGTCCTATATATGCTTGACGCGCCTCTGATTAACATTTTAGCATATTTTAAATGTCTTTAAACATGGATCTGTTCAGTATTATCGACTGGATACTTTTTGCTGCTCGTAAAAACACGGTAATGATTTAATGCCATCAAAAAACTTCTCTTCTAAAAGCGAACATTTCTTTTTATATAATAAACTAACTTCAAACAAAACGGTTGATCTTAGCTCAGTGTTTGCGCTGGAAACGCTGTTTTTACTCCTTTTCATTTAAAGCTCGTAAATCGCGGCAGAGAAAGCCTCTCTCTCTGTTTCTCCTCTCCAGGATTTATGGACTCATTAGGAGCAGGCCGTGAAATGCGCACAGCGACGGTCAGCACAAACTGATTGCCGCGCTATTTATGGCCTGATTACCAATTTAATCCTAATTTATACCAGCAGCCGAGGGCAGCTTGGATATAGAAGCGTAATTTAATCCTGACGGGCTGCAGAGGAGAGGAAGGAACAGCTTTGGTTTGGTTTGCAGAGATAAAAAAATACACCGAACTGTTGGCAAAAACTTTTAAAAAGGATTTATTTAGAGCTGCAAATTCTATGTGATCATTACAAAGACAGGAAACCTAAACCATAGTTTGTTTGCAAGTTTAGAAATATTATTTCTGAATTATTTTTGGTGTTTTTCAAGGAATGAGGCCCATAAAAAAACGAGGCGCTATAACAAACTAGAGAAATGATGAGTTAATTTCAAATATCAAACTTAGGAATATATAGGGTAACATTTTTCTAATAGGGAAAAATTGTAATACATTCAGAAACTGACCTATAAGAGATGAGTTTTGACTCTAACATTTATTTATTTGTTTGCTTTATTTTATGAACATATTTTTTTGTCAGAACATTTTTTTGTCGTTTTATCAATAATATTTTTTTTTTCCATGAACAAAAATTTTTATATATTATGAAAAAAAAAACCAAAACATATCAGGAGTGATCAGTGCGCACAGGAGGAAGAAATGCTGGTGGAAAAGGCGCTATGCTGCGCTGCGCTGCGCGCACCAGGAGCGGAAGCTCCGCGGTGAAAGGTCCCTCCTCAAGGAGCCGCAGGTCAACTCCTGCTCTTGTTCGGGCTTTTTGGGGCGTGAGCCCAGTGGGGCGAGAACCACACACACACACACACACACACACACACACACA